>NC_073233.2:4844500-5146500 GCF_029281585.2 Gorilla gorilla gorilla | reverse complement strand
TAGATATTTCCATGTTCATACAGATATCGGTGTAGATATTTCCATGTTCATACAGATAGCTGTGCTGATATGTCCATGTTTATACAGGTAGCGGTGTTGATATTTCCATGTTCATACAGATAGCGGTGTAGATATTTCCATATTCACACAGATGGCTGTGTAGATATATCCATGTTCAAACAGATGGTGGTGAAGATATTTCCATGTTCATACAGATGGCGGTGTAGATATTTCCATGTTTATGCAGATAGCGGTGTAGATATTTCCATCTTAATACAGATGTCGGTGTAGATATTTATATGTTCATGCAGATGGCGGTGCAGATATTTCCATGTTCATACAGATGGCGGTGTAGATATTTCCATGTTCATACAGATAGCGGTGTAGATATTTCCATGTTCATACAGATAGCGATGAATGTATTTCCATGTTCATACAGATAGCGGTGTAGATATTTCCATGTTCATCCAGATGGCTGTGTAGATATTTCCATGTTCATACAGATAGCGGTGTAGATATTTCCATGTTCATCCAGATGGCTGTGTAGACATATCCATGTTCATACAGATGGCGGTGTAGATATTTCCATGTTCATACTGATAGCGGTGCTGAAATTTCCATGTTTATACAGGTAGCGGTGTAGATATTTCCATGTTCATACAGATAGCGGTGCTGATATTTCCATGTTTATACAGGTAGCGGTGTAGATATTTCCATGTTTATACAGATAGCGGTGTAGATATTTCCAAGTTTATACCGGTAGCGGTGTAGATATTTCCATGTTTATTCAGATAGCGGTGTAGATATCTCCATCTTAATACAGATGGCGGTGTAGATATTTATATGTTCATACAGATGGCGGTGCAGATATTTCCATGTTCATATAGATAGCGGTGTAGATATTTTCATGTTCATCCAGATGGCTGTGTAGATATTTCCATGTTCATACAGATAGCGGTGTATGTATTTCCATGTTCATACAGATAGCGGTGTAGATATTTCCATTTTCATGCAGATAGCGGTGTATATATTTCCCTGTTCAGTTAGCGGTGTAGATATTTCCATGTTTATACAGATAGCGGTGAAGATGTATGCATGTTTACACAGATAGCGGTGTAGATATTTCCATGTTCATCGAGATGGCTGTGTAGATATATCCATCTTCATACAGATGGCGGTGAAGATATTTCCATGTTCATACAGATAGCGGTGTAGATATTTCCATGTTCATACAGATAGCCGTGTAGATATTGCCATGTTCATACCGATAGCGGTGTTGATACTTCCATGTTTATACAGGTAGCGGTGTACATATTTCCGTGTTTATACAGATAGTGGTGTAGATATTTCCATGTCCATGCAGATAGCGGTGTAGATATTTCCATGTTTATACAGATAGCGGTGAGGATGTATGCATATTTACACAGATAGAGGTGTAGATATTTCCATGTTTATACACTTAGCCGTGTAGATATTTCCATGTTTATACAGATAGCGGTGTAGATATTTCCATGTTTATGCAGATACCGGTGTAGATATCTCCATCTTAATTCAGATGGCGGTGTAGATATTTATATGTTCATACAGATGGTGGTGCAGATATTTCCATGTTCATACAGATGGCGGTGTAGATATTACCATGTTTATTGAGATAGCGGTGTAGTTATTTCCATGTGTAAAGAGATAGCTGTATAGATATTTCCATGTATATGCAGATAGCAGTGTAGATATTTCCATTTTCTTGCGGATAGCGGTGTACATATTTCCATGTTCAGATAGCGGTGTAGATATTTCCATGTTCATACTGATAGCAGTGTAGATATTTCCATGTGTATACAGATAGCGGTGGAGTTGTATGCATGTTTACACAGATAGCGGTGTAGATATTTCCATGTTCAATGAGATAGCAGTGTAGTTATTTCCATGTTCATCCAGATGGCTGTGTAGATATATCCATGTTCATACAGATGGCGGTGAAGATATTTCCATGTTCATACAGATAGCGGTGTAGATATTTCCACGTTCATACAGATAGCGGTGTAGATATTTCCATGTTCATACAGACAGCTGTGCTGATATTTCCTTGTTCATCCAGATGGCTGTGTAGTTATATCCATGTTCATAGAGATGGCGGTGAAGATATTTCCATGTTCATACAGATATCGGTGTAGATATTTCCATGTTCATACAGATAGCGGTGTAGATATTTCCATGTTCATACAGATAGCGGTGCTGATATTTCCATGTTTATACAGGTAGCGGTGTAGATATTTCCATATTCATACAGATGGCTGTGTAGATATATCCATGTTCAAACAGATGGCGGTGAAGATATTTCCATGTTCATACAGATGGCGGTGTAGATATTTCCATGTTCATACAGATAGCGGTGCAGATATTTCCATGTTCATCCAGATGGCTATGTAGAGATATGCATGTTCATACAGATAGCGGTGAAGATATTTCCATCTTCATACAGATAGCGGTGTAGATATTTCCATGTTCATATAGATAGTGGTGTAGATATTTCCATGTTCATACTGATACCAGTGAATGTATTTCCATGTTCATATAGCGGTGTAGATATTTCCATTTTCATGCAGATAGCGGTGTATATGTTTCCTGTTCAAACAGTTAGCGGTGTAGATATTTCCATGTTCATAAAGATATCGGTGTAGATATTTCCATGTTCATACACATAGCGGTGTAGATATTTCCATGTTCATTCAGATAGCGGTGCTGATATTTCCATGTTTATACTGGTAGCAGTGTAGATATTTCCATGTTCATACAGATAGCGGTGTAGATATTTCCATATTCATACAGATGGCTGTGTAGATATATCCATGTTCAAACAGATGGCGGTGAAGATATTTCCATGTTCATACAGATGGCGGTGTAGATATTTCCATGTTCATACAGATACCGGTGCTGATATTTCCATGTTTATACAGATAGTGGTGTAGATATTTCCATGTTTATACACATAGCGGTGGAGATATTTCCATGTTTATACAGATAGCGGTGTAGAAATTTCCATGTTTATGCAGATAGCGGTGTAGATATCTCCATCTTAATACAGATGTCGGTGTAGATATTTATATGTTCATGCAGATGGCGGTGCAGATATTTCCATGTTCATACAGATGGCGGTGTAGATATTTCCATGTTCATACAGATAGCGGTGTAGTTATTTCCATGTGTAAAGAGATAGCTGTGTAGATATTTCCATGTATTTGCAGATAGCTGGGTAGATATTTCCATTTTCATGCAGATAGCGGTGTATATATTTCCCTGTTCAGTTAGCGGTGTAGATATTTCCATGTTCATAAAGATAGCGGTGTAGATATATCCATGTTCATACAGATGGCGGTGAAGATATTTCCATGTTCAAACAGATAGCGGTGTAGATATTTCCATGTTCATGCAGATAGCGGTGTAGATATTTCCGTGTTTATACAGATAGCGGTGAAGATGTATGCTTGTTTACACAGATAGCGGTGTAGATATTTCCATGTTCATCCAGATGGCTGTGTAGATATTTCCATGTTCATACAGATAGCGGTGTAGTTATTTCTATTTTCATGCAGATAGCGGTGTATATATTTCCCTGTTCAGTTAGCGGTGTAGATATTTCCATGTTCATAAAGATAGCGGTGTAGATATATCCATGTTCATACAGATGGCGGTGAAGATATTTCCATATTCATACAGATTGCGGTGTAGATATTTCCATGTTCATTCAGATAGCGGTGTAGATATTTCCATGTTCATCCAGATGGCTGTGTAGACATATCCATGTTCATACAGATGGAGGTGAAGATATTTCCATGTTCATAGAGATGGCGGTGTAGATATTTCCATGTTCATCCAGATGGCTGCGTAGATATATCCTTGTTCAAACAGATGGCGGTGAAGATATTTCCATGTTCATAGAGATGGCGGTGTAGATATTTCCTTGTTCATACCGACAGCGGTGCTAATATTTCCATGTTTATACAGGTAGCGGTGTAGATATTTCCATGTTTATACAGATAGTGGTGTAGATATTTCCATGTTTATACACGTAGCGGTGTAGATATTTCCATGTTTATACAGACAGCGGTGTAGATATTTCCATGTTTATGCAGATAGCGGTGTAGATATATCCATGTTCATATAGATGGCGGTGAAGATATTTCCATGTTCATACAGATGTCGGTGAAGATATTTCCATGTTCTTACAGATAGCGGTGTAGATATTTCCATGTTCATACAGATAGCGGTGTAGATATTTCCATGTTTATACACATAGCGGTGTAGATATTTCCATGTTTATACAGATAGCAGTGAAGATATCTCCATCTTAATACAGGTGGCGGTGTAGATATTTGTATGTTCATTCAGATGGCGGTGCAGATATTTCCATGTTCATACAGATGGCGGTGTAGATATTTCCATGTTCATACAGATAGCGGTGTAGTTATTTCCATGTGTAAAGAGATAGCTGTGTAGATATTTCCATGTATATGCAGATAGCTGTGTAGATATTTCCATTTTAATGCAGATAGAGGTGTATATATTTCCCTGTTCAGTTAGCGGTGAAGATATTTCCATGTTCATAAAGATAGCGGTGTAGATATTTCCATGTTTATACAGATAGCGGTGAAGATGTATGCATGTTTACACAGATAGCGGTGTAGATTTTTCCATGTTCATCCAGATGGCTGTGTAGATATATCCATGTTCATACAGATAGCGGTGTAGATATTTCCATGTTCATAAAGATAGCGGTGTAGATATTTCCATGTTCCTACAGTTTGCGGTGAAGATATTTCCATGTTTATACAGGTAGCGGTGTAGATATTTCCATGTTTATACAGATAGCGGTGTAGATATTTCCATGTTTATACAGATAGCGGTGCTGATATTTCCATGTTTATACAGATAGCGGTGTAGGTATCTCCATCATAATTCAGATGGCGGTGTAGATATTATATGTTCATGAAGATGGCGGTGCAATTTCCATGTTCATTCAGATGGCGGTGTAGATATTACCATGTTTATAGAGATAGCGGTGTAGTTATTTCCATGTGTAAAGACATTGCTGTATAGATATTTCCATGTATATGCAGATAGCTGTGTAGATATTTCCATTTTCATGCGGATAGCGGTGTTCATATTTCCATGTTCAAACAGATAGCGGTGTAGATATTTCCATGTTCATACAGATAGCAGTGTAGATATTTCCATGTTTATACAGATAACGGTGAAGTTGTATGCGTGTTTACACAGATAGCGGTGTAGATATTTCCATGTTCATAGAGATAGAGGTGTAGATATTTCCATGTTCATCCAGATGGCTGTGTAGATATATCCATGTTCATACAGATGGCAGTGAAGATATTTCCATGTTCATACAGATAGCGGTGTAGATATTTCCATGTTCATACAGGCAGCGGTGTAGATATTTCCATGTTCATACAGACAGCGGTGTAGATATTTCCATGTTCATCCAGATGGCTGTGTATACATATCCATGTTCATACAGCTGGCGGTGTAGCTATTTCCATGTTCATACTGATAGCGGTGCTGATATTTGCATGTTTATACAGGTAGCGGTGTAGATATTTCCATGTTCATACAGATAGCGGTGCTGATATTTCCATGTTTATACAGGTAGCGGTGTAGATATTTCCATGTTTATACAGATAGCGGTGTAGGTATCTCCATCATAATTCAGATGGCGGTGTAGATATTTATATGTTCATGAAGATGGCGGTGCAGATATTTCCATGTTCATTCAGATGGCGGTGTAGATATTACCATGTTTATAGAGATAGCGGTGTAGTTATTTCCATGTGTAAAGAGATTGCTGTATAGATATTTCCATGTATATGCAGATAGCTGTGTAGACATTTCCATTTTCATGCGGATAGCGGTGTACATATTTCCATGTTCAAACAGATAGCGGTGTAGATATTTCCATGTTCATACAGATAGCAGTGTAGATATTTCCATGTTTATACAGATAGCGGTGAAGTTGTATGCGTGTTTACACAGATAGCGGTGTAGATATTTCCATGTTCATAGAGATAGCGGTGTAGATATTTCCATGTTCATCCAGATGGCTGTGTAGATATATCCATGTTCAAACAGATGGCAGTGAATATATTTCCATGTTCATACAGATAGCGGTGTAGATATTTCCATGTTCATACAGATAGCGGTGTAGATATTTCCATGTTCATACAGACAGCTGTGCTGATATTTCCTTGTTCATCCAGATGGCTGTGTAGATATATCCATGTTCATGGAGATGGCGGTGAAGATATTTCCATGTTCATACAGATATCGGTGTAGATATTTCCATGTTCATACACATAGCGGTGTAGATATTTCCATGTTCATTCAGATAGCGGTGCTGATATTTCCATGTTTATACTGGTAGCGGTGTAGATATTTCCATGTTCATACAGATAGCGGTGTAGATATTTCCATATTCATACAGATGGCTGTGTAGATATATCCATGTTCAAACAGATGGCGGTGAAGATATTTCCATGTTCATACAGATGGCGGTGTAGATATTTCCATGTTCATACAGATAGCGGTGCTGATATTTCCATGCTTATACAGGTAGCGGTGTAGATATTTCCATGTTTATACAGATAGTGGTGTAGATATTTCCATGTTTATACACATAGCGGTGGAGATATTTCCATGTTTATACAGATAGCGGTGTAGAAATTTCCATGTTTATGCAGATAGCGGTGTAGGTATCTCCATCTTAATACAGATGTCGGTGTAGATATTTATATGTTCATGCAGATGGCGGTGCAGATATTTCCATGTTCATACAGATGGCGGTGTAGATATTTCCATGTTCATACAGATAGCGGTGTAGTTATTTCCATGTGTAAAGAGATAGCTGTGTAGATATTTCCATGTATTTGCAGATAGCTGGGTAGATATTTCCATTTTCATGCAGATAGCGGTGTATATATTTCCCTGTTCAGTTAGCGGTGTAGATATTTCCATGTTCATAAAGATAGCGGTGTAGATATATCCATGTTCATACAGATGGCGGTGAAGATATTTCCATATTCATACAGATAGCGGTGTAGATATTTCCATGTTCATTCAGATAGCGGTGTAGATATTTCCATGTTCATCCAGATGGCTGTGTAGACATATCCATGTTCATACAGATGGAGGTGAAGATATTTCCATGTTCATAGAGATGGCGGTGTAGATATTTCCATGTTCATCCAGATGGCTGCGTAGATATATCCTTGTTCAAACAGATGGCGGTGAAGATATTTCCATGTTCATAGAGATGGCGGTGTAGATATTTCCTTGTTCATACCGACAGCGGTGCTAATATTTCCATGTTTATACAGGTAGCGGTGTAGATATTTCCATGTTTATACAGATAGTGGTGTAGATATTTCCATGTTTATACATGTAGCGGTGTAGATATTTCCATGTTTATACAGACAGTGGTGTAGATATTTCCATGTTTATGCAGATAGCGGTGTAGATATATCCATGTTCATATAGATGGCGGTGAAGATATTTCCATGTTCATACAGATGGCGGTGAAGATATTTCCATGTTCTTACAGATAGCGGTGTAGATATTTCCATGTTCATACAGATAGCGGTGTAGATATTTCCATGTTTATACACATAGCGGTGTAGATATTTCCATGTTTATACAGATAGCAGTGAAGATATCTCCATCTTAATACAGGTGGCGGTGTAGATATTTGTATGTTCATTCAGATGGCGGTGCAGATATTTCCATGTTCATACAGATGGCGGTGTAGATATTTCCATGTTCATACAGATAGCGGTGTAGTTATTTCCATGTGTAAAGAGATAGCTGTGTAGATATTTCCATGTATATGCAGATAGCTGTGTAGATATTTCCATTTTAATGCAGATAGAGGTGTATATATTTCCCTGTTCAGTTAGCGGTGAAGATATTTCCATGTTCATAAAGATAGCGGTGTAGATATTTCCATGTTTATACAGATAGCGGTGAAGATGTATGCATGTTTACACAGATAGCGGTGTAGATATTTCCATGTTCATCCAGATGGCTGTGTAGATATATCCATGTTCATACAGATAGCGGTGTAGATATTTCCATGTTCATAAAGATAGCGGTGTAGATATTTCCATGTTCCTACAGTTTGCGGTGATGATATTTCCATGTTTATACAGGTAGCGGTGTAGATATTTCCATGTTTATACAGATAGCGGTGTAGATATTTCCATGTTTATACAGATAGCGGTGCTGATATTTCCATGTTTATACAGATAGCGGTGTAGGTATCTCCATCATAATTCAGATGGCGGTGTAGATATTATATGTTCATGAAGATGGCGGTGCAATTTCCATGTTCATTCAGATGGCGGTGTAGATATTACCATGTTTATAGAGATAGCGGTGTAGTTATTTCCATGTGTAAAGAGATTGCTGTATAGATATTTCCATGTATATGCAGATAGCTGTGTAGATATTTCCATTTTCATGCGGATAGCGGTGTACATATTTCCATGTTCAAACAGATAGCGGTGTAGATATTTCCATGTTCATACAGATAGCAGTGTAGATATTTCCATGTTTATACAGATAACGGTGAAGTTGTATGCGTGTTTACACAGATAGCGGTGTAGATATTTCCATGTTCATAGAGATAGCGGTGTAGATATTTCCATGTTCATCCAGATGGCTGTGTAGATATATCCATGTTCATACAGATGGCAGTGAAGATATTTCCATGTTCATACAGATAGCGGTGTAGATATTTCCATGTTCATACAGATAGCGGTGTAGATATTTCCATGTTCATACAGACAGCTGTGCTGATATTTCCTTGTTCATCCAGATGGCTGTGTAGATATATCCATGTTCATAGAGATGGCGGTGAAGATATTTCCATGTTCATACAGATATCGGTGTAGATATTTCCATGTTCATACACATAGCGGTGTAGATATTTCCATGTTCATTCAGATAGCGGTGCTGATATTTCCATGCTTATACTGGTAGCGGTGTAGATATTTCCATGTTCATACAGATAGCGGTGTAGATATTTCCATATTCATACAGATGGCTGTGTAGATATATCCATGTTCAAACAGATGGCGGTGAAGATATTTCCATGTTCATACAGATGGCGGTGTAGATATTTCCATGTTCATACAGATAGCGGTGCTGATATTTCCATGTTTATACAGGTAGCGGTGTAGATATTTCCATGTTTATACAGATAGTGGTGTAGATATTTCCATGTTTATACACATAGCGGTGGAGATATTTCCATGTTTATACAGATAGCGGTGTAGAAATTTCCATGTTTATGCAGATAGCGGTGTAGATATCTCCATCTTAATACAGATGTCGGTGTAGATATTTATATGTTCATGCAGATGGCGGTGCAGATATTTCCATGTTCATACAGATGGCGGTGTAGATATTTCCATGTTCATACAGATAGCGGTGTAGTTATTTCCATGTGTAAAGAGATAGCTGTGTAGATATTTCCATGTATTTGCAGATAGCTGGGTAGATATTTCCATTTTCATGCAGATAGCGGTGTATATATTTCCCTGTTCAGTTAGCGGTGTAGGTATTTCCATGTTCATAAAGATAGCGGTGTAGATATATCCATGTTCATACAGATGGCGGTGAAGATATTTCCATATTCATACAGATTGCGGTGCAGATATTTCCATGTTCATACAGATAGCGGTGTAGATATTTCCATGTTCATACAGATAGCGGTGTATGTATTTCCATGTTCATACAGATTGCGGTGTAGATATTTCCATTTTCATGCAGATAGCGGTGTATATATTTCCCTGTTCAAACAGTTAGCGGTGTAGATATTTCCATGTTCATAAAGATAGCGGTGTAGATATTTCCATGTTTGTACAGATAGCGGTGAAGATGTATGCATGTTTACACAGATAGTGGTGTAGATATTTCCATGTTCATCCAGATGGCTGTGTAGATATATCCATGTTCACACAGATGGCGGTGAAGATAATTCCATGTTCATGCAGATAGTGTTGTAGATATTTCCATGTTCATACAGATAGCGGTGTAGATATTTCCATGTTCATACATATAGCGGTGTATGTCTTTCCATGTTCATACAGATAGCGGTGGAGATATTTCCATGTTCATCCAGATGGCTGTGTAGATATTTCCATGTTGATACAGATAGCGGTGTAGATATTTCCATGTTCATCCAGATAGCTGTGTAGATATTTCCATGTTCATACTGATAGCGGTGCTGATATTTCCATGTTTATACAGGTAGCGGTGTAGATATTTCCATGTTCATACAGATAGCGGTGTATGTATTTCCATGTTCATACAGATGGCGGTGTAGATATTTCCATTTTCATGCAGATAGCGGTGTATATATTTCCCTGTTCGAGCAGTTAGCGGTGTAGATATTTCCATGTTCATAAAGATAGCGGTGTAGATATTTCCATGTTTATACAGATAGCGGTGAGGATGTATGCATGTTTAGACAGATAGTGGTGTAGATATTTCCATGTTCATCCAGATGGCTGTGTAGATATATCCATGTTCATACAGATGGCGGTGAAGATATTTCCATGTTCATACAGATAGCGGTGTAGATATTTCCATGTTCATACAGATAGCGGTGTAGATATTTCCATGTTCATACAGATAGCGGTGTAGATATTTCCGTGTTCATCCAGATGGCTGTGTAGATATATCCATGTTCATACAGATAGCGGTGTAGATATTTCCGTGTTCATCCAGATGGCTGTGTAGATATTTCCATGTTCATACTGATAGTGGTGCTGATATTTCCATGTTCATACAGGAAGCGGTGTAGATATTTCCGTGTTCATACAGATAGCGGTGCTGATATTTCCATGTTTATACAGGTACAGGTGTAGATATTTCCATGTTTATACAGATAGCGGTGAAGATGTATGAATGTTTACACAGATAGCTGAGTAGATATTTCCATGTTCATACAGATAGCGGTGTAGATATTTCCATGTTCATCCAGATGGCTGTGTAGATATATCCATGTTCATACAGATGGCGGTGAAGATATTTCCATGTTCATACAGATAGCGGTGTAGATATTTCCATGATCATACAGATAGCCGTGTAGATATTGCCATGTACATACCGATAGCGGTGCTGATACTTCCATGTTTATACAGGGAGTGGTGTACATATTTCCGTGTTTATACAGATAGCGGTGTAGATATTTCCACGTTCATTCAGATAGCGGTGTAGATATTTCCATGTTTATACAGATAGCGGTGTAGATATCTCCTTCTTAATACAGATGGCGGTGTAGATATTTATATGTTCATACAGATGGCGGTGCAGATATTTCCATGTTCATACAGATGGCGGTGTAGATATTTCCATGTTTATAGAGATAGCAGTGTAGTTATTTCCATGTGTAAAGAGATAGCTGTGTAGATATTTCCATGTATATGCAGGTACCTGTGTAGATATTTCCATTTTCATGCAGATAGCGGTGTAGATATTTCCATGTTCAAACAGATAGCGGTGTAGATATTTCCATGTTCATGCAGATAGCGGTGTAGATATTTCCGTGTTTATACAAATAGCGGTGAAGATGTATGCTTGTTTACACAGATAGCGGTGTAGATATTTCCATGTTCATCCAGATGGCTGTGTAGATATTTCCATGTTCATACAGATAGCGGTGTAGATATTTCCATGTTCATCCAGATGGCTGAGTAGACATATCCATGTTCATACAGATAGTGCTGTAGATATTTCCATGTTCATACTGATAGCGGTGCTGATATTTCCATGTTTATACAGGTAGCGGTGTAGATATTTCCATGTTCATACAGATAGCGGTGCTGATATTTCCATTTTTATACAGGTAGCGGTGTAGATATTTCCATGTTTATACAGATAGCGGTGTAGATATTTCCATGTTTATACAGGTAGCGGTGTAGATATTTCCATGTTTATACAGATAGCGGTGTAGATATCTCCATCTTAATACAGATGGCTTTGTAGATACTTATATGTTCATACAGATGGCGGTGCAGATATTTCCATGTTCATACAGATGGCGGTGTAGATATTTCCATATTCATATAGATAGCGGTGCAGATATTTTATTGTTCATCCAGATGGCTGTGTAGATATATCCATGTTCCTACAGATGGCGGTGAAGATATTTCTATGTTCATACAGATAGCGGTGTTGATATTTCCATGTTCATACAGATAGCGGTGTAGATATTTCGATGTTCATACAGATAGCGGTGTATGTATTTCCATGTTCATACAGATAGCGGTGTAGACATTTCCATGTTCATCCAGATGGCTGTGTAGATATTTCCATGTTCATACAGATAGCGGTGTAGATATTTCCATGTTCATTCAGATAGCGGTGTAGATATTTCCATGTTCATCCAGATGGCTGTGAAGATATATCCATGTTCATACAGATTGCGGTGTAGATATTTCCATATTCATACAGATGGCTGTGTAGATATATCCATGTTCAAATAGATGGCGGTGAAGATATTTCCATGTTCATACAGATGGCGGTGTAGACATTTCCATGTTCATACAGATAGCGGTGCTGATATTTCCATGTTTATACAGGTAGCGGTGTAGATATTTCCATGTTTATACAGATAGTGGTGTAGATATTTCCATGTTTATACACATAGCAGTGGAGATATTTCCATGTTTATACAGATAGCGGTGTAGAAATTTCCATGTTTATGCAGATAGCGGTGTAGATATCTCCATCTTAATACAGATGTCGGTGTAGATATTTATATGTTCATGCAGATGGCGGTGCAGATATTTCCATGTTCATACAGATGGCGGTGTAGTTATTTCCATGTGTAAAGAGATAGCTGTGTAGATATTTCCATGTATTTGCAGATAGCTGGGTAGATATTTCCATTTTCATGCAGATAGCGGTGTATATATTTCCCTGTTCAGTTAGCGGTGTAGATATTTCCATGTTCATAAAGATAGCGGTGTAGATATATCCATGTTCATACAGATGGCAGTGAAGATATTTCCATATTCATACAGATTGCAGTGTAGATATTTCCATGTTCATACAGATAGCGGTGTAGATATTTCCATGTTCGTCCAGATGGCTGTGTAGACATATCCATGTTTCATACAGATGGCGGTGAAGATATTTCCATGTTCATAGAGATGGCGGTGTAGATATTTCCATGTTCATCCAGATGGCTGCGTAGATATATCCTTGTTCAAACAGATGGCGGTGAAGATATTTCCATGTTCATAGAGATGGCGGTGTAGATATTTCCTTGTTCATACCGACAGCGGTGCTAATATTTCCATGTTTATACAGGTAGCGGTGTAGATATTTCCATGTTTATACAGATAGTGGTGTAGATATTTCCATGTTTATACACGTAGCGGTGTAGATATTTCCATGTTTATACAGACAGCGGTGTAGATATTTCCATGTTTATGCAGATAACGGTGTAGATATATCCATGTTCATACAGATGGCGGTGAAGATATTTCCATGTTCATACAGATGGCGGTGAAGATATTTCCATGTTCTTACAGATAGCGGTGTAGATATTTCCATGTTCATACAGATAGCGGTGTAGATATTTCCATGTTTATACACATAGCGGTGTAGATATTTCCATGTTTATACAGATAGCAGTGAAGATATCTCCATCTTAGTACAGGTGGCGGTGTAGATATTTGTATGTTCATTCAGATGGCGGTGCAGATATTTCCATGTTCATACAGATGGCGGGGTAGATATTTCCATGTTCATACAGATAGCGGTGCAGTTATTTCCATGTGTAAAGAGATAGCTGTGTAGATATTTCCATGTATATGCAGATAGCTGTGTATATATTTCCATTTTAATGCAGATAGAGGTGTATATATTTCCCTGTTCAGTTAGCGGTGAAGATATTTCCATGTTCATAAAGATAGCGGTGTAGATATTTCCATGTTTATACAGATAGCGGTGAAGATGTATGCATGTTTACACAGATAGCGGTGTAGATATTTCCATGTTCATAAAGATAGCGGTGTAGATATTTCCATGTTCCTACAGTTTGCGGTGTTGATATTTCCATGTTTATACAGGTAGCGGTGTAGATATTTCCATGTTTATACAGATAGCGGTGTAGATATTTCCATGTTTATACAGATAGCGGTGTAGATATTTCCATGTTTATACAGATAGCGGTGTAGGTATCTCCATCATATTTCAGATGGTGGTGTAGATATTATATGTTCATGAAGATGGCGGTGCAGATATTTCCATGTTCATTCAGATGGCGGTGTAGATATTACGTTTATAGAGATAGCGGTGTAGTTATTTCCATGTGTAAAGAGATTGCTGTATAGATATTTCCATGTATATGCAGATAGCTGTGTAGATATTTCCATTTTCATGCGGATAGCGGTGTATATATTTCCATGTTCAAACAGATAGCGGTGTAGATATTTCCATGTTCATACAGATAGCAGTGTAGATATTTCCATGTTTATACAGATAGCGGTGAAGTTGTATGCGTGTTTACACAGATAGCGGTGTAGATATTTCCATGTTCATAGAGATAGCGGTGTAGATATTTCCATGTTCATCCAGATGGCTGTGTAGATATATCCATGTTCATACAGATGGCAATGAAGATATTTCCATGTTCATACAGATAGCGGTGTAGATATTTCCATGTTCATACAGATAGCGGTGTAGATATTTCCATGTTCATACAGACAGCTGTGCTGATATTTCCTTGTTCATACAGATGGCTGTGTAGATATATCCATGTTCATAGAGATGGCGGTGAAGATATTTCCATGTTCATACAGATATCGGTGTAGATATTTCCATGTTCATACACATAGCGGTGTAGATAATTCCATGTTCACTCAGATAGCGGTGCTGATATTTCCATGCTTATACTGGTAGCGGTGTAGATATTTCCATGTTCATACAGATAGCGGTGTAGATATTTCCATATTCATACAGATGGCTGTGTAGATATATCCATGTTCAAACAGATGGCGGTGAAGATATTTCCATGTTCACAGATGGCGGTGTAGATATTTCCATGTTTATACAGATAGCGGTGCTGATATTTCCATGTTTATACACATAGCGGTGGAGATATTTCCATGTTTATACAGTTAGCGGTGTAGAAATTTCCATGTTTATGCAGATAGCGGTGTAGATATCTCCATCTTAATACAGATGTCGGTGTAGATATTTATATGTTCATGCAGATGGCGGTGCAGATATTTTCATGTTCATACAGATGGCGGTGTAGATATTTCCATGTTCATACAGATAGCGGTGTAGTTATTTCCATGTGTAAAGAGATAGCTGTGTAGATATTTCCATGTATTTGCAGATAGCTGGGTAGATATTTCCATTTTCATGCAGATAGCGGTGTATATATTTCCCTGTTCAGTTAGCGGTGTAGATATTTCCATGTTCATAAAGATAGCGGTGTAGATATATCCATGTTCATACAGATGGCGGTGAAGATATTTCCATATTCATACAGATTGCGGTGCAGATATTTCCATGTTCATACAGATAGCGGTGTAGATATTTCCATGTTCATACAGGTTGCGGTGTATGTATTTCCATGTTCATACAGATTGCGGTGTAGATATTTCCATTTTCATGCAGATAGCGGTGTATATATTTCCCTGTTCAAACAGTTAGCGGTGTAGATATTTCCATGTTCATAAAGATAGCGGTGTAGATATTTCCATGTTTGTACAGATAGCGGTGAAGATGTATGCATGTTTACACAGATAGTGGTGTAGATATTTCCATGTTCATCCAGATGGCTGTGTAGATATATCCATGTTCACACAGATGGCGGTGAAGATAATTCCATGTTCATGCAGATAGTGTTGTAGATATTTCCATGTTCATACAGATAGCGGTGTAGATATTTCCATGTTCATACATATAGCGGTGTATGTATTTCCATGTTCATACAGATAGCGGTGGAGATATTTCCATGTTCATCCAGATGGCTGTGTAGATATTTCCATGTTGATACAGATAGCGGTGTAGATATTTCCATGTTCATCCAGATAGCTGTGTAGATATTTCCATGTTCATACTGATAGCGGTGCTGATATTTCCATGTTTATACATGTAGCGGTGTAGATATTTCCGTGTTTATACTGATAGCGTTGAAGATGTATGCATGTTTACACAGATAGCGGTGTAGATATTTCCATGTTCATACAGATAGCGGTGTAGATATTTCCATGTTCATCCAGATGGCTGTGTAGACATATCCATGTTCATACAGCTGGCCGTGTAGATATTTCCATGTTCATACTGATAGCGGTGCTGATATTTCCATGTTTATACAGGTAGCGCTGTAGATATTTCCATGTTCATACAGATAGCGGTGCTGATATTTCCATGTTTATACAGGTAGCGGTGTAGATATTTCCATGTTTATACAGATAGCGGTGTAGATATTTCCGTATATATACAGGTAGCGGTGTAGATATTTCCATGTTTATACAGATAGCGGTGTAGATATTTCCATCTTATTACAGATGGCGGAGTAGATATTTATATATTCATACAGATGGCGGTGCAGATATTTCCATGTTCATACCGATGGCTGTGTAGATATATCCATGTTCATACAGATGGCGGTGAAGATATTTCCATGTTCATACAGATAGCGGTGTAGATATTTCCATGTTCATTCAGATAGCGGTGTAGATATTTCCATGTTCATACAGATAGCGGTGTATGTATTTCCATGTTCATACAGATAGCGGTGTAGTTATTTCTATTTTCATGCAGATAGCGGTGTATATATTTCCCTGTTCAGTTAGCGGTGTAGATATTTCCATGTTCATAAAGATAGCGGTGTAGATATTTCCATGTTTATACACATAGTGGTGTAGATATTTCCATGTTTATACAGATAGCGGTGTAGATATTTCCATGTTTATGCAGATACCGGTGTAGATATCTCCATCTTAATACAGATGGCGGTGTAGATATTTATATGTTCATACAGATGGTGGTGCAGATATTTCCATGTTCATACAGATGGCGGTGTAGATATTTCCATGTTCATACAGATAGCGGTGTAGTTATTTCCATGTGTAAAGAGATAGCTGTGTAGATATTTCCATGTATATGCAGATAGCTGTGTAGATATTTCCATTTTCATGCAGATAGCGGTGTATATATTTCCCTGTTCAAACAGTTAGCGGTGTAGGTATTTCCATGTTCATAAAGATAGCGGTGTAGATATTTCCATGTTTATACAGATAGCAGTGAAGATGTATGCATGTTTACACAGATAGCGGTGTAGATATTTCCATGTTCATCCAGATGGCTGTGTAGATATATCCATGTTCATACAGATAGCGGTGTAGATATTTCCATGTTCATACAGATAGCGGTGCAGATATTTCCATGTTCATAAAGATAGCGGTGTAGATATTTCCATGTTTATACAGATAGCGGTGAAGATGTATGCATGTTTACACAGATAGCGGTGTAGATATTTCCATGTTCATACAGACAGCGGTGTAGATATTTCCATGTTCATACAGACAGCGGTGTAGATATTTCCATGTTCATCCAGATGGCTGTGTATACATATCCATGTTCATACGGCTGGCGGTGTAGCTATTTCCATGTTCATACTGATAGCGGTGCTGATATTTGCATGTTTATACAGGTAGCGGTGTAGATATTTCCATGTTCATACAGATAGCGGTACTGATATTTCCATATTTATACAGGTAGCAGTTTAGATATTTCCATGTTTATACAGATAGCGGTGTAGGTATCTCCATCATAATTCAGATGGCGGTGTAGATATTTATATGTTCATGAAGATGGCGGTGCAGATATTTCCATGTTCATTCAGATGGCGGTGTAGATATTACCATGTTTATAGAGATAGCGGTGTAGTTATTTCCATGTGTAAAGAGATTGCTGTATAGATATTTCCATGTATATGCAGATAGCTGTGTAGATATTTCCATTTTCATGCGGATAGCGGTGTACATATTTCCATGTTCAAACAGATAGCGGTGTAGATATTTCCATGTTCATACAGATAGCAGTGTAGATATTTCCATGTTTATACAGATAGCGGTGAAGTTGTATGCGTGTTTACACAGATAGCGGTGTAGATATTTACATGTTCATAGAGATAGCGGTGTAGATATTTCCATGTTCATCCAGATGGCTGTGTAGATATATCCATGTTCATACAGATGGCAGTGAAGATATTTCCATGTTCATACAGATAGCGGTGTAGATATTTCCATGTTCATACAGATAGCGGTGTAGATATTTCCATGTTCATACAGACAGCTGTGCTGATATTTCCTTGTTCATCCAGATGGCTGTGTAGATATATCCATGTTCATAGAGATGGCGGTGAAGATATTTCCATGTTCATACAGATATCGGTGTAGATATTTCCATGTTCATACACATAGCGGTGTAGATATTTCCATGTTCATTCAGATAGCGGTGCTGATATTTCCATGTTTATACTGGTAGCGGTGTAGATATTTCCATGTTCATACAGATAGCGGTGTAGATATTTCCATATTCATACAGATGGCTGTGTAGATATATCCATGTTCAAACAGATGGCGGTGAAGATATTTCCATGTTCATACAGATGGCGGTGTAGATATTTCCATGTTCATACAGATAGCGGTGCTGATATTTCCATGTTTATACAGGTAGCGGTGTAGATATTTCCATGTTTATACAGATAGTGGTGTAGATATTTCCATGTTTATACACATAGCGGTGGAGATATTTCCATGTTTATACAGATAGCGGTGTAGAAATTTCCATGTTTATGCAGATAGCGGTGTAGACATCTCCATCTTAATACAGATGTCGGTGTAGATATTTATATGTTCATGCAGATGGCGGTGCAGATATTTCCATGTTCATACAGATGGCGGTGTAGATATTTCCATGTTCATACAGATAGCGGTGTAGTTATTTCCATGTGTAAAGAGATAGCTGTGTAGATATTTCCATGTATTTGCAGATAGCTGGGTAGATATTTCCATTTTCATGCAGATAGCGGTGTATATATTTCCCTGTTCAGTTAGCGGTGTAGATATTTCCATGTTCATAAAGATAGCGGTGTAGATATATCCATGTTCATACAGATGGCGGTGAAGATATTTCCATGTTCAAACAGATAGCGGTGTAGATATTTCCATGTTCATGCAGATAGCGGTGTAGATATTTCCGTGTTTATACAGATAGCGGTGAAGATGTATGCTTGTTTACACAGATAGCGGTGTAGATATTTCCATGTTCATCCAGATGGCTGTGTAGATATTTCCATGTTCATACAGATAGCGGTGTAGATATTTCCATGTTCATCCAGATGGCTGAGTAGACATATCCATGTTCATACAGATAGTGCTGTAGATATTTCCATGTTCATACTGATAGCGGTGCTGATATTTCCATGTTTATACAGGTAGCGGTGTAGATATTTCCATGTTCATACAGATAGCGGTGCTGATATTTCCATTTTTATACAGGTAGCGGTGTAGATATTTCCATGTTTTTACAGATAGCGGTGTAGATATTTCCATGTTTATACAGGTAGCGGTGTAGATATTTCCATGTTTATACAGATAGCGGTGTAGATATCTCCATCTTAATACAGATGGCTTTGTAGATACTTATATGTTCATACAGATGGCGGTGCAGATATTTCCATGTTCATACAGATGGCGGTGTAGATATTTCCATATTCATATAGATAGCGGTGCAGATATTTTATTGTTCATCCAGATGGCTGTGTAGATATATCCATGTTGCTACAGATGGCGGTGAAGATATTTCTATGTTCATACAGATAGCGGTGTTGATATTTCCATGTTCATACAGATAGCGGTGTAGATATTTCGATGTTCATACAGATAGCGGTGTATGTATTTCCATGTTCATACAGATAGCGGTGTAGACATTTCCATGTTCATCCAGATGGCTGTGTAGATATTTCCATGTTCATACAGATAGCGGTGTAGATATTTCCATGTTCATACAGATAGCGGTGTAGATATTTCCATGTTCATCCAGATGGCTGTGAAGATATATCCATGTTCATACAGATTGCGGTGTAGATATTTCCATATTCATACAGATGGCTGTGTAGATATATCCATGTTCAAACAGATGGCGGTGAAGATATTTCCATGTTCATACAGATGGCGGTGTAGACATTTCCATGTTCATACAGATAGCGGTGCTGATATTTCCATGTTTATACAGGTAGCGGTGTAGATATTTCCATGTTTATACAGATAGTGGTGTAGATATTTCCATGTTTATACACATAGCGGTGGAGATATTTCCATGTTTATACAGATAGCGGTGTAGAAATTTCCATGTTTATGCAGATAGCGGTGTAGATATCTCCATCGTAATACAGATGTCGGTGTAGATATTTATATGTTCATGCAGATGGCGGTGCAGATATTTCCATGTTCATACAGATGGCGGTGTAGATATTTCCATGTTCATACAGATAGCGGTGTAGTTATTTCCATGTGTAAAGAGATAGCTGTGTAGATATTTCCATGTATTTGCAGATAGCTGGGTAGATATTTCCATTTTCATGCAGATAGCGGTGTATATATTTCCCTGTTCAGTTAGCGGTGTAGATATTTCCATGTTCATAAAGATAGCGGTGTAGATATATCCATGTTCATACAGATGGCGGTGAAGATATTTCCATATTCATACAGATTGCGGTGTAGATATTTCCATGTTCATACAGATAGCGGTGTAGATATTTCCATGTTCGTCCAGATGGCTGTGTAGACATATCCATGTTTCATACAGATGGCGGTGAAGATATTTCCATGTTCATAGAGATGGCGGTGTAGATATTTCCATGTTCATCCAGATGGCTGCGTAGATATATCCTTGTTCAAACAGATGGCGGTGAAGATATTTCCATGTTCATAGAGATGGCGGTGTAGATATTTCCTTGTTCATACCGACAGCGGTGCTAATATTTCCATGTTTATACAGGTAGCGGTGTAGATATTTCCATGTTTATACAGATAGTGGTGTAGATATTTCCATTTTTATACACGTAGCGGTGTAGATATTTCCATGTTTATACAGACAGCGGTGTAGATATTTCCATGTTTATGCAGATAGCGGTGTAGATATATCCATGTTCATACAGATGGCGGTGAAGATATTTCCATGTTCATACAGATGGCGGTGAAGATATTTCCATGTTCTTACAGATAGCGGTGTAGATATTTCCATGTTCATACAGATAGCGGTGTAGATATTTCCATGTTTATACACATAGCGGTGTAGATATTTCCATGTTTATACAGATAGCAGTGAAGATATCTCCATCTTAGTACAGGTGGCGGTGTAGATATTTGTATGTTCATTCAGATGGCGGTGCAGATATTTCCATGTTCATACAGATGGCGGGGTAGATATTTCCATGTTCATACAGATAGCGGTGCAGTTATTTCCATGTGTAAAGAGATAGCTGTGTAGATATTTCCATGTATATGCAGATAGCTGTGTATATATTTCCATTTTAATGCAGATAGAGGTGTATATATTTCCCTGTTCAGTTAGCGGTGAAGATATTTCCATGTTCATAAAGATAGCGGTGTAGATATTTCCATGTTTATACAGATAGCGGTGAAGATGTATGCATGTTTACACAGATAGCGGTGTAGATATTTCCATGTTCATCCAGATGGCTGTGTAGATATATCCATGTTCATACAGATAGCGGTGTAGATATTTCCATGTTCATAAAGATAGCGGTGTAGATATTTCCATGTTCCTACAGTTTGCGGTGTTGATATTTCCATGTTTATACAGGTAGCGGTGTAGATATTTCCATGTTTATACAGATAGCGGTGTAGATATTTCCATGTTTATACAGATAGCGGTGTAGATATTTCCATGTTTATACAGATAGCGGTGTAGGTATCTCCATCATATTTCAGATGGTGGTGTAGATATTATATGTTCATGAAGATGGCGGTGCAGATATTTCCATGTTCATTCAGATGGCGGTGTAGATATTACGTTTATAGAGATAGCGGTGTAGTTATTTCCATGTGTAAAGAGATTGCTGTATAGATATTTCCATGTATATGCAGATAGCTGTGTAGATATTTCCATTTTCATGCGGATAGCGGTGTATATATTTCCATGTTCAAACAGATAGCGGTGTAGATATTTCCATGTTCATACAGATAGCAGTGTAGATATTTCCATGTTTATACAGATAGCGGTGAAGTTGTATGCGTGTTTACACAGATAGCGGTGTAGATATTTCCATGTTCATAGAGATAGCGGTGTAGATATTTCCATGTTCATCCAGATGGCTGTGTAGATATATCCATGTTCATACAGATGGCAATGAAGATATTTCCATGTTCATACAGATAGCGGTGTAGATATTTCCATGTTCATACAGATAGCGGTGTAGATATTTCCATGTTCATACAGACAGCTGTGCTGATATTTCCTTGTTCATACAGATGGCTGTGTAGATATATCCATGTTCATAGAGATGGCGGTGAAGATATTTCCATGTTCATACAGATATCGGTGTAGATATTTCCATGTTCATACACATAGCGGTGTAGATAATTCCATGTTCACTCAGATAGCGGTGCTGATATTTCCATACTTATACTGGTAGCGGCGTAGATATTTCCATGTTCATACAGATAGCGGTGTAGATATTTCCATATTCATACAGATGGCTGTGTAGATATATCCATGTTCAAACAGATGGCGGTGAAGATATTTCCATGTTCACAGATGGCGGTGTAGATATTTCCATGTTTATACAGATAGCGGTGCTGATATTTCCATGTTTATACACATAGCGGTGGAGATATTTCCATGTTTATACAGTTAGCGGTGTAGAAATTTCCATGTTTATGCAGATAGCGGTGTAGATATCTCCATCTTAATACAGATGTCGGTGTAGATATTTATATGTTCATGCAGATGGAGGTGCAGATATTTTCATGTTCATACAGATGGCGGTGTAGATATTTCCATGTTCATACAGATAGCGGTGTAGTTATTTCCATGTGTAAAGAGATAGCTGTGTAGATATTTCCATGTATTTGCAGATAGCTGGGTAGATATTTCCATTTTCATGCAGATAGCGGTGTATATATTTCCCTGTTCAGTTAGCGGTGTAGATATTTCCATGTTCATAAAGATAG
Organism: Gorilla gorilla gorilla; assembly: GCF_029281585.2. Classification (NCBI taxonomy): domain Eukaryota; kingdom Metazoa; phylum Chordata; class Mammalia; order Primates; family Hominidae; genus Gorilla; species Gorilla gorilla. The sequence continues at coordinate 5,123,200 of NC_073233.2, read as the reverse complement.
CGGTGTAGATATATCCATGTTCATACAGATGGCGGTGAAGATATTTCCATATTCATACAGATTGCGGTGCAGATATTTCCATGTTCATACAGATAGCGGTGTAGATATTTCCATGTTCATACAGGTAGCGGTGTATGTATTTCCATGTTCATACAGATTGCGGTGTAGATATTTCCATTTTCATGCAGATAGCGGTGTATATATTTCCCTGTTCAAACAGTTAGCGGTGTAGATATTTCCATGTTCATAAAGATAGCGGTGTAGATATTTCCATGTTTGTACAGATAGCGGTGAAGATGTATGCATGTTTACACAGATAGTGGTGTAGATATTTCCATGTTCATCCAGATGGCTGTGTAGATATATCCATGTTCACACAGATGGCGGTGAAGATAATTCCATGTTCATGCAGATAGTGTTGTAGATATTTCCATGTTCATACAGATAGCGGTGTAGATATTTCGATGTTCATACATATAGCGGTGTATGTATTTCCATGTTCATACAGATAGCGGTGGAGATATTTCCATGTTCATCCAGATGGCTGTGTAGATATTTCCATGTTGATACAGATAGCGGTGTAGATATTTCCATGTTCATCCAGATAGCTGTGTAGATATTTCCATGTTCATACTGATAGCGGTGCTGATATTTCCATGTTTATACATGTAGCGGTGTAGATATTTCCGTGTTTATACTGATAGCGTTGAAGATGTATGCATGTTTACACAGATAGCGGTGTAGATATTTCCATGTTCATACAGATAGCGGTGTAGATATTTCCATGTTCATCCAGATGGCTGTGTAGACATATCCATGTTCATACAGCTGGCCGTGTAGATATTTCCATGTTCATACTGATAGCGGTGCTGATATTTCCATGTTTATACAGGTAGCGCTGTAGATATTTCCATGTTCATACAGATAGCGGTGCTGATATTTCCATGTTTATACAGGTAGCGGTGTAGATATTTCCATGTTTATACAGATAGCGGTGTAGATATTTTCGTATATATACAGGTAGCGGTGTAGATATTTCCATGTTTATACAGATAGCGGTGTAGATATTTCCATCTTATTACAGATGGCGGAGTAGATATTTATATATTCATACAGATGGCGGTGCAGATATTTCCATGTTCATACCGATGGCTGTATAGATATATCCATGTTCATACAGATGGCGGTGAAGATATTTCCATGTTCATACAGATAGCGGTGTAGATATTTCCATGTTCATTCAGATAGCGGTGTAGATATTTCCATGTTCATACAGACAGCGGTGTATGTATTTCCATGTTCATACAGATAGCGGTGTAGTTATTTCTATTTTCATGCAGATAGCGGTGTATATATTTCCCTGTTCAGTTAGCGGTGTAGATATTTCCATGTTCATAAAGATAGCGGTGTAGATATTTCCATGTTTATACACATAGTGGTGTAGATATTTCCATGTTTATACAGATAGCGGTGTAGATATTTCCATGTTTATGCAGATACCGGTGTAGATATCTCCATCTTAATACAGATGGCGGTGTAGATATTTATATGTTCATACAGATGGTGGTGCAGATATTTCCATGTTCATACAGATGGCGGTGTAGATATTTCCATGTTCATACAGATAGCGGTGCAGTTATTTCCATGTGTAAAGAGATAGCTGTGTAGATATTTCCATGTATATGCAGATAGCTGTGTAGATATTTCCATTTTCATGCAGATAGCGGTGTATATATTTCCCTGTTCAAACAGTTAGCGGTGTAGGTATTTCCATGTTCATAAAGATAGCGGTGTAGATATTTCCATGTTTATACAGATAGCAGTGAAGATGTATGCATGTTTACACAGATAGCGGTGTAGATATTTCCATGTTCATCCAGATGGCTGTGTAGATATATCCATGTTCATACAGATAGCGGTGTAGATATTTCCATGTTCATACAGATAGCGGTGCAGATATTTCCATGTTCATAAAGATAGCGGTGTAGATATTTCCTTGTTTATACAGATAGCGGTGAAGATGTATGCATGTTTACACAGATAGCGGTGTAGATATTTCCATGTTCATACAGACAGCGGTGTAGATATTTCCATGTTCATACAGACAGCGGTGTAGATATTTCCATGTTCATCCAGATGGCTGTGTATACATATCCATGTTCATACGGCTGGCGGTGTAGCTATTTCCATGTTCATACTGATAGCGGTGCTGATATTTGCATGTTTATACAGGTAGCGGTGTAGATATTTCCATGTTCATACAGATAGCGGTGCTGATATTTCCATGTTTATACAGGTAGCGGTTTAGATATTTCCATGTTTATACAGATAGCGGTGTAGGTATCTCCATCATAATTCAGATGGCGGTGTAGATATTTATATGTTCATGAAGATGGCGGTGCAGATATTTCCATGTTCATTCAGATGGCGGTGTAGATATTACCATGTTTATAGAGATAGCGGTGTAGTTATTTCCATGTGTAAAGAGATTGCTGTATAGATATTTCCATGTATATGCAGATAGCTGTGTAGATATTTCCATTTTCATGCGGATAGCGGTGTACATATTTCCATGTTCAAACAGATAGCGGTGTAGATATTTCCATGTTCATACAGATAGCAGTGGAGATATTTCCATGTTTATACAGATAGCGGTGAAGTTGTATGCGTGTTTACACAGATAGCGGTGTAGATATTTCCATGTTCATAGAGATAGCGGTGTAGATATTTCCATGTTCATCCAGATGGCTGTGTAGATATATCCATGTTCATACAGATGGCAGTGAAGATATTTCCATGTTCATACAGATAGCGGTGTAGATATTTCCATGTTCATACAGATAGCGGTGTAGATATTTCCATGTTCATACAGACAGCTGTGCTGATATTTCCTTGTTCATCCAGATGGCTGTGTAGATATATCCATGTTCATAGAGATGGCGGTGAAGATATTTCCATGTTCATACAGATATCGGTGTAGATATTTCCATGTTCATACACATAGCGGTGTAGATATTTCCATGTTCATTCAGATAGCGGTGCTGATATTTCCATGTTTATACTGGTAGCGGTGTAGATATTTCCATGTTCATACAGATAGCGGTGTAGATATTTCCATATTCATACAGATGGCTGTGTAGATATATCCATGTTCAAACAGATGGCGGTGAAGATATTTCCATGTTCATACAGATGGCGGTGTAGATATTTCCATGTTCATACAGATAGCGGTGCTGATATTTCCATGTTTATACAGGTAGCGGTGTAGATATTTCCATGTTTATACAGATAGTGGTGTAGATATTTCCATGTTTATACACATAGCGGTGGAGATATTTCCATGTTTATACAGATAGCGGTGTAGAAATTTCCATGTTTATGCAGATAGCGGTGTAGATATCTCCATCTTAATACAGATGTCGGTGTAGATATTTATATGTTCATGCAGATGGCGGTGCAGATATTTCCATGTTCATACAGATGGCGGTGTAAATATTTCCATGTTCATACAGATAGCGGTGTAGTTATTTCCATGTGTAAAGAGATAGCTGTGTAGATATTTCCATGTATTTGCAGATAGCTGGGTAGATATTTCCATTTTCATGCAGATAGCGGTGTATATATTTCCCTGTTCAGTTAGCGGTGTAGATATTTCCATGTTCATAAAGATAGCGGTGTAGATATATCCATGTTCATACAGATGGCGGTGAAGATATTTCCATGTTCAAACAGATAGCGGTGTAGATATTTCCATGTTCATGCAGATAGCGGTGTAGATATTTCCGTGTTTATACAGATAGCGGTGAAGATGTATGCTTGTTTACACAGATAGCGGTGTAGATATTTCCATGTTCATCCAGATGGCTGTGTAGATATTTCCATGTTCATACAGATAGCGGTGTAGATATTTCCATGTTCATCCAGATGGCTGAGTAGACATATCCATGTTCATACAGATAGTGCTGTAGATATTTCCATGTTCATACTGATAGCGGTGCTGATATTTCCATGTTTATACAGGTAGCGGTGTAGATATTTCCATGTTCATACAGATAGCGGTGCTGATATTTCCATTTTTATACAGGTAGCGGTGTAGATATTTCCATGTTTTTACAGATAGCGGTGTAGATATTTCCATGTTTATACAGGTAGCGGTGTAGATATTTCCATGTTTATACAGATAGCGGTGTAGATATCTCCATCTTAATACAGATGGCTTTGTAGATACTTATATGTTCATACAGATGGCGGTGAAGATATTTCCATGTTCATACAGATGGCGGTGTAGATATTTCCATATTCATATAGATAGCGGTGCAGATATTTTATTGTTCATCCAGATGGCTGTGTAGATATATCCATGTTCCTACAGATGGCGGTGAAGATATTTCTATGTTCATACAGATAGCGGTGTTGATATTTCCATGTTCATACAGATAGCGGTGTAGATATTTCGATGTTCATACAGATAGCGGTGTATGTATTTCCATGTTCATACAGATAGCGGTGTAGACATTTCCATGTTCATCCAGATGGCTGTGTAGATATTTCCATGTTCATACAGATAGCGGTGTAGATATTTCCATGTTCATACAGATAGCGGTGTAGATATTTCCATGTTCATCCAGATGGCTGTGAAGATATATCCATGTTCATACAGATTGCGGTGTAGATATTTCCATATTCATACAGATGGCTGTGTAGATATATCCATGTTCAAACAGATGGCGGTGAAGATATTTCCATGTTCATACAGATGGCGGTGTAGACATTTCCATGTTCATACAGATAGCGGTGCTGATATTTCCATGTTTATACAGGTAGCGGTGTAGATATTTCCATGTTTATACAGATAGTGGTGTAGATATTTCCATGTTTATACACATAGCGGTGGAGATATTTCCATGTTTATACAGATAGCGGTGTAGAAATTTCCATGTTTATGCAGATAGCGGTGTAGATATCTCCATCTTAATACAGATGTCGGTGTAGATATTTATATGTTCATGCAGATGGCGGTGCAGATATTTCCATGTTCATACAGATGGCGGTGTAGATATTTCCATGTTCATACAGATAGCGGTGTAGTTATTTCCATGTGTAAAGAGATAGCTGTGTAGATATTTCCATGTATTTGCAGATAGCTGGGTAGATATTTCCATTTTCATGCAGATAGCGGTGTATATATTTCCCTGTTCAGTTAGCGGTGTAGATATTTCCATGTTCATAAAGATAGCGGTGTAGATATATCCATGTTCATACAGATGGCGGTGAAGATATTTCCATATTCATACAGATTGCGGTGTAGATATTTCCATGTTCATACAGATAGCGGTGTAGATATTTCCATGTTCGTCCAGATGGCTGTGTAGACATATCCATGTTTCATACAGATGGCGGTGAAGATATTTCCATGTTCATAGAGATGGCGGTGTAGATATTTCCATGTTCATCCAGATGGCTGCGTAGATATATCCTTGTTCAAATAGATGGCGGTGAAGATATTTCCATGTTCATAGAGATGGCGGTGTAGATATTTCCTTGTTCATACCGACAGCGGTGCAAATATTTCCATGTTTATACAGGTAGCGGTGTAGATATTTCCATGTTTATACAGATAGTGGTGTAGATATTTCCATTTTTATACACGTAGCGGTGTAGATATTTCCATGTTTATACAGACAGCGGTGTAGATATTTCCATGTTTATGCAGATAGCGGTGTAGATATATCCATGTTCATACAGATGGCGTTGAAGATATTTCCATGTTCATACAGATGGCGGTGAAGATATTTCCATGTTCTTACAGATAGCGGTGTAGATATTTCCATGTTCATACAGATAGCGGTGTAGATATTTCCATGTTTATACACATAGCGGTGTAGATATTTCCATGTTTATACAGATAGCAGTGAAGATATCTCCATCTTAGTACAGGTGGCGGTGTAGATATTTGTATGTTCATTCAGATGGCGGTGCAGATATTTCCATGTTCATACAGATGGCGGTGTAGATATTTCCATGTTCATACAGATAGCGGTGTAGTTATTTCCATGTGTAAAGAGATAGCTGTGGAGATATTTCCATGTATATGCAGATAGCTGTGTATATATTTCCATTTTAATGCAGATAGAGGTGTATATATTTCCCTGTTCAGTTAGCGGTGAAGATATTTCCATGTTCATAAAGATAGCGGTGTAGATATTTCCATGTTTATACAGATAGCGGTGAAGATGTATGCATGTTTACACAGATAGCGGTGTAGATATTTCCATGTTCATCCAGATGGCTGTGTAGATATATCCATGTTCATACAGATAGCGGTGTAGATATTTCCATGTTCATAAAGATAGCGGTGTAGATATTTCCATGTTCCTACAGTTTGCGGTGTTGATATTTCCATGTTTATACAGGTAGCGGTGTAGATATTTCCATGTTTATACAGATAGCGGTGTAGATATTTCCATGTTTATACAGATAGCGGTGTAGATATTTCCATGTTTATACAGATAGCGGTGTAGGTATCTCCATCATATTTCAGATGGTGGTGTAGATATTATATGTTCATGAAGATGGCGGTGCAGATATTTCCATGTTCATTCAGATGGCGGTGTAGATATTACGTTTATAGGGATAGCGGTGTAGTTATTTCCATGTGTAAAGAGATTGCTGTATAGATATTTCCATGTATATGCAGATAGCTGTGTAGATATTTCCATTTTCATGCGGATAGCGGTGTACATATTTCCATGTTCAAACAGATAGCGGTGTAGATATTTCCATGTTCATACAGATAGCAGTGTAGATATTTCCATGTTTATACAGATAGCGGTGAAGTTGTATGCGTGTTTACACAGATAGCGGTGTAGATATTTCCATGTTCATAGAGATAGCGGTGTAGATATTTCCATGTTCATCCAGATGGCTGTGTAGATATATCCATGTTCATACAGATGGCAGTGAAGATATTTCCATGTTCATACAGATAGCGGTGTAGATATTTCCATGTTCATACAGATAGCGGTGTAGATATTTCCATGTTCATATAGATAGCGGTGTAGATATTTCCATGTTCATACAGACAGCTGTGCTGATATTTCCTTGTTCATCCAGATGGCTGTGTATATATATCCATGTTCATAGAGATGGCGGTGAAGATATTTCCAAGTTCATAGAGATATCGGTGTAGATATTTCCATGTTCATACACATAGCGGTGTAGATAATTCCATGTTCACTCAGATAGCGGTGCTGATATTTCCATGCTTATACTGGTAGCGGTGTAGATATTTCCATGTTCATACAGATAGCGGTGTAGATATTTCCATATTCATACAGATGGCTGTGTAGATATATCCATGTTCAAACAGATGGCGGTGAAGATATTTCCATGTTCATACAGATGGCGGTGTAGATATTTCCATGTTCATACAGATAGCGGTGCTGATATTTCCATGTTTATACAGGTAGCGGTGTAGATATTTCCATGTTTATACAGATAGTGGTGTAGATATTTCCATGTTTATACACATAGCGGTGGAGATATTTCCATGTTTATACAGATAGCGGTGTAGAAATTTCCATGTTTATGCAGATAGCGGTGTAGATATCTCCATCTTAATACAGATGTCGGTGTAGATATTTATATGTTCATGCAGATGGCGGTGCAGATATTTCCATGTTCATACAGATGGCGGTGTAGATATTTCCATGTTCATACAGATAGCGGTGTAGTTATTTCCATGTGTAAAGAGATAGCTGTGTAGATATTTCCATGTATTTGCAGATAGCTGGGTAGATATTTCCATTTTCATGCAGATAGCGGTGTATATATTTCCCTGTTCAGTTAGCGGTGTAGATATTTCCATGTTCATAAAGATAGCGGTGTAGATATATCCATGTTCATACAGATGGCGGTGAAGATATTTCCATATTCATACAGATTGCGGTGCAGATATTTCCATGTTCATACAGATAGCGGTGTAGATATTTCCATGTTCATACAGGTAGCGGTGTATGTATTTCCATGTTCATACAGATTGCGGTGTAGACATTTCCATTTTCATGCAGATAGCGGTGTATATATTTCCCTGTTCAAACAGTTAGCGGTGTAGATATTTCCATGTTCATAAAGATAGCGGTGTAGATATTTCCATGTTTGTACAGATAGCGGTGAAGATGTATGCATGTTTACACAGATAGTGGTGTAGATATTTCCATGTTCATCCAGATGGCTGTGTAGATATATCCATGTTCACACAGATGGCGGTGAAGATTATTCCATGTTTTGCAGATAGTGTTGTAGATATTTCCATGTTCATACAGATAGCGGTGTAGATATTTCCATGTTGATACATATAGCGGTGTATGTATTTCCATGTTCATACAGATAGCGGTGGAGATATTTCCATGTTCATCCAGATGGCTGTGTAGATATTTCCATGTTGATACAGATAGCGGTGTAGATATTTCCATGTTCATCCAGATAGCTGTGTAGATATTTCCATGTTCATACTGATAGCGGTGCTGATATTTCCATGTTTATTCATGTAGCGGTGTAGATATTTCCGTGTTTATACTGATAGCGTTGAATATGTATGCATGTTTACACAGATAGCGGTGTAGATATTTCCATGTTCATACAGATAGCGGTGTAGATATTTCCATGTTCATCCAGATGGCTGTGTAGACATATCCATGTTCATACAGCTGGCCGTGTAGATATTTCCATGTTCATACAGATAGCGGTGCTGATATTTCCATGTTTATACAGTTAGTGCTGTAGATATTTCCATGTTCATACAGATAGCGGTGCTGATATTTCCATGTTTATACAGGTAGCGGTGTAGATATTTCCATGTTTATACAGATAGCGGTGTAGATATTTCCGTATATATACAGGTAGCGGTGTAGATATTTCCATGTTTATACAGATAGCGGTGTAGATATTTCCATCTTATTACAGATGGCGGAGTAGATATTTATATATTCATACAGATGGCGGTGCAGATATTTCCATGTTCATACCGATGGCTGTGTAGATATATCCATGTTCATACAGATGGCGGTGAAGATATTTCCATGTTCATACAGATAGCGGTGTAGATATTTCCATGTTCATTCAGATAGCGGTGTAGATATTTCCATGTTCATACAGATAGCGGTGTATGTATTTCCATGTTCATACAGATAGCGGTGTAGTTATTTCTATTTTCATGCAGATAGCGGTGTATATATTTCCCTGTTCAGTTAGCGGTGTAGATATTTCCATGTTCATAAAGATAGCGGTGTAGATATTTCCATGTTTATACACATAGTGGTGTAGATATTTCCATGTTTATACAGATAGCGGTGTAGATATTTCCATGTTTATGCAGATACCGGTGTAGATATCTCCATCTTAATACAGATGGCGGTGTAGATATTTATATGTTCATACAGATGGTGGTGCAGATATTTCCATGTTCATACAGATGGCGGTGTAGATATTTCCATGTTCATACAGATAGCGTTGTAGTTATTTCCATGTGTAAAGAGATAGCTGTGTAGATATTTCCATGTATATGCAGATAGCTGTGTAGATATTTCCATTTTCATGCAGATAGCGGTGTATATATTTCCCTGTTCAAACAGTTAGCGGTGTAGGTATTTCCATGTTCATAAAAATAGCGGTGTAGATATTTCCATGTTTATACAGATAGCAGTGAAGATGTATGCATGTTTACACAGATAGCGGTGTAGATATTTCCATGTTCATCCAGATGGCTGTGTAGATATATCCATGTTCATACAGATAGCGGTGTAGATATTTCCATGTTCATACAGATAGCGGTGCAGATATTTCCATGTTCATAAAGATAGCGGTGTAGATATTTCCATGTTTATACAGATAGCGGTGAAGATGTATGCATGTTTATACAGATAGCGGTGTAGATATTTCCATGTTCATACAGACAGCGGTGTAGATATTTCCATCTTCATACAGACAGCGGTGTAGATATTTCCATGTTCATCCAGATGACTGTGTATACATATCCATGTTCATACAGCTGGCGGTGTAGCTATTTCCATGTTCATACTGATAGCGGTGCTGATATTTGCATGTTTATACAGGTAGCGGTGTAGATATTTCCATGTTCATACAGATAGCGGTGCTGATATTTCCATGTTTATACAGGTAGCGGTTTAGATATTTCCATGTTTATACAGATAGCGGTGTAGATATCTCCATCATAATTCAGATGGCGGTGTAGATATTTATATGTTCATGAAGATGGCGGTGCAGATATTTCCATGTTCATTCAGATGGCGGTGTAGATATTACCATGTTTATAGAGATAGCGGTGTAGTTATTTCCATGTGTAAAGAGATTGCTGTATAGATATTTCCATGTATATGCAGATAGCTGTGTAGATATTTCCATTTTCATGCGGATAGCGGTGTACATATTTCCATGTTCAGACAGATAGCAGTGTAGATATTTCCATGTTCATACAGATAGCAGTGTAGATATTTCCATGTTTATACAGATAGCGGTGAAGTTGTATGCGTGTTTACACAGATAGCGGTGTAGATATTTCCATGTTCATAGAGATAGCGGTGTAGATATTTCCATGTTCATCCAGATGGCTGTGTAGATATATCCATGTTCATACAGATGGCAGTGAAGATATTTCCATGTTCATACAGATAGCGGTGTAGATATTTCCATGTTCATACAGATAGCGGTGTAGATATTTCCATGTTCATACAGACAGCTGTGCTGATATTTCCTTGTTCATCCAGATGGCTGTGTAGATATATCCATATTCATAGAGATGGCGGTGAAGATATTTCCATGTTCATACAGATATCGGTGTAGATATTTCCATGTTCATACACATAGCGGTGTAGATATTTCCATGTTCATTCAGATAGCGGTGCTGATATTTCCATGTTTATACTGGTAGCGGTGTAGATATTTCCATGTTCATACAGATAGCGGTGTAGATATTTCCATATTCATACAGATGGCTGTGTAGATATATCCATGTTCAAACAGATGGCGGTGAAGATATTTCCATGTTCATACAGATGGCGGTGTAGATATTTCCATGTTCATACAGATAGCGGTGCTGATATTTCCATGTTTATACAGGTAGCGGTGTAGATATTTCCATGTTTATACAGATAGTGGTGTAGATATTTCCATGTTTATACACATAGCGGTGGAGATATTTCCATGTTTATACAGATAGCGGTGTAGAAATTTCCATGTTTATGCAGATAGCGGTGTAGATATCTCCATCTTAATACAGATGTCGGTGTAGATATTTATATGTTCATGCAGATGGCGGTGCAGATATTTCCATGTTCATACAGATGGCGGTGTAGATATTTCCATGTTCATACAGATAGCGGTGTAGTTATTTCCATGTGTAAAGAGATAGCTGTGTAGATATTTCCATGTATTTGCAGATAGCTGGGTAGATATTTCCATTTTCATGCAGATAGCGGTGTATATATTTCCCTGTTCAGTTAGCGGTGTAGATATTTCCATGTTCATAAAGATAGCGGTGTAGATATATCCATGTTCATACAGATGGCGGTGAAGATATTTCCATATTCATACAGATTGCGGTGTAGATATTTCCATGTTCATTCAGATAGCGGTGTAGATATTTCCATGTTCATTCAGATAGCGGTGTAGATATTTCCATGTTCATCCAGATGGCTGTGTAGACATATCCATGTTCATACAGATGGCGGTGAAGATATTTCCATGTTCATAGAGATGGCGGTGTAGATATTTCCATGTTCATCCAGATGGCTGCGTAGATGTATCCTTGTTCAAACAGATGGCGGTGAAGATATTTCCATCTTATTACAGATGGCGGAGTAGATATTTATATATTCATACAGATGGCGGTGCAGATATTTCCATGTTCATACCGATGGCTGTGTAGATATATCAATGTTCATATAGATGGCGGTGAAGATATTTCCATGTTCATACAGATAGCGGTGTAGATATTTCCATGTTCATTCAGATAGCGGTGTAGATATTTCCATGTTCATACAGATAGCGGTGTATGTATTTCCATGTTCATACAGATAGCGGTGTAGTTATTTCTATTTTCATGCAGATAGCGGTGTATATATTTCCCTGTTCAGTTAGCGGTGTAGATATTTCCATGTTCATAAAGATAGCGGTGTAGATATTTCCATGTTTATACACATAGTGGTGTAGATATTTCCATGTTTATACAGATAGCGGTGTAGATATTTCCATGTTTATGCAGATACCGGTGTAGATATCTCCATCTTAATACAGATGGCGGTGTAGATATTTATATGTTCATACAGATGGTGGTGCAGATATTTCCATGTTCATACAGATGGCGGTGTAGATATTTCCATGTTCATACAGATAGCGTTGTAGTTATTTCCATGTGTAAAGAGATAGCTGTGTAGATATTTCCATGTATATGCAGATAGCTGTGTAGATATTTCCATTTTCATGCAGATAGCGGTGTATATATTTCCCTGTTCAAACAGTTAGTGGTGTAGGTATTTCCATGTTCATAAAGATAGCGGTGTAGATATTTCCATGTTTATGCAGATAGCAGTGAAGATGTATGCATGTTTACACAGATAGCGGTGTAGATATTTCCATGTTCATCCAGATGGCTGTTTAGATATATCCATGTTCATACAGATAGTGGTGTAGATATTTCCATGTTCATACAGATAGCGGTGCAGATATTTCCATGTTCATAAAGGTAGCGGTGTAGATATTTCCATGTTTATACAGATAGCGGTGAAGATGTATGCATGTTTACACAGATAGCGGTGTAGATATTTCCATGTTCATGCATAGAGCGGTGTAGATATTTCCATGTTCATACAGATAGCGGTGTATGTATTTCCATGTTCATACAGATAGCGGTGTAGACATTTCCATGTTCATCCAGATGGCTGTGTAGATATTTCCATGTTCATACAGATAGCGGTGTAGATATTTCCATGTTCATACAGATAGCGGTGTAGATATTTCCATGTTCATCCAGATGGTTGTGAAGATATATCCATGTTCATACAGATTGCGGTGTAGATATTTCCATATTCATACAGATGGCTGTGTAGATATATCCATGTTCAAACAGATGGCGGTGAAGATATTTCCATGTTCATACAGATGGCGGTGTAGACATTTCCATGTTCATACAGATAGCGGTGCTGATATTTCCATGTTTATACAGGTAGCGGTGTAGATATTTCCATGTTTATACAGATAGTGGTGTAGATATTTCCATGTTTATACACATAGTGGTGGAGATATTTCCATGTTTATACAGATAGCGGTGTAGAAATTTCCATGTTTATGCAGATAGCGGTGTAGATATCTCCATCTTAATACATATGTCGGTGTAGATATTTATATGTTCATGCAGATGGCGGTGCAGATATTTCCATGTTCATACAGATGGCGGTGTAGATATTTCCATGTTCATACAGATAGCGGTGTAGTTATTTCCATGTGTAAAGAGATAGCTGTGTAGATATTTCCATGTATTTGCAGATAGCTGGGTAGATATTTCCATTTTCATGCAGATAGCGGTGTATATATTTCCCTGTTCAGTTAGCGGTGTAGATATTTCCATGTTCATAAAGATAGCGGTGAAGATATATCCATGTTCATACAGATGGCGGTGAAGATATTTCCATATTCATACAGATTGCGGTGTAGATATTTCCATGTTCATACAGATAGCGGTGTAGATATTTCCATGTTCGTCCAGATGGCTGTGTAGACATATCCATGTTTCATACAGATGGCGGTGAAGATATTTCCATGTTCATAGAGATGGCGGTGTAGATATTTCCATGTTCATCCAGATGGCTGCGTAGATATATCCTTGTTCAAACAGATGGTGGTGGAGATATTTCCATGTTCATAGAGATGGCGGTGTAGATATTTCCTTGTTCATACCGACAGCGGTGCTAATATTTCCATGTTTATACAGGTAGCGGTGTAGATATTTCCATGTTTATACAGATAGTGGTGTAGATATTTCCATGTTTATACACGTAGCGGTGTAGATATTTCCATGTTTATACAGACAGCGGTGTAGATATTTCCATGTTTATGCAGATAGCGGTGTAGATATATCCATGTTCATACAGATGGCGGTGAAGATATTTCCATGTTCATACAGATGGCGGTGAAGATATTTCCATGTTCTTACAGATAGCGGTGTAGATATTTCCATGTTCATACAGATAGCGGTGTAGATATTTCCATGTTTATACACATAGCGGTGTAGATATTTCCATGTTTATACAGATAGCAGTGAAGATATCTCCATCTTAGTACAGGTGGCGGTGTAGATATTTGTACGTTCATTCAGATGGCGGTGCAGATATTTCCATGTTCATACAGATGGCGGTGTAGATATTTCCATGTTCATACAGATAGCGGTGTAGTTATTTCCATGTGTAAAGAGATAGCTGTGTAGATATTTCCATGTATATGCAGATAGCTGTGTATATATTTCCATTTTAATGCAGATAGAGGTGTATATATTTCCCTGTTCAGTTAGCGGTGAAGATATTTCCATGTTCATAAAGATAGCGGTGTAGATATTTCCATGTTTATACAGATAGCGGTGAAGATGTATGCATGTTTACACAGATAGCGGTGTAGATATTTCCATGTTCATCCAGATGGCTGTGTAGATATATCCATGTTCATACAGATAGCGGTGTAGATATTTCCATGTTCATAAAGATAGCGGTGTAGATATTTCCATGTTCCTACAGTTTGCGGTGTTGATATTTCCATGTTTATACAGGTAGCGGTGTAGATATTTCCATGTTTATACAGATAGCGGTGTAGATATTTCCATCATATTTCAGATGGTGGTGTAGATATTATATGTTCATGAAGATGGCGGTGCAGATATTTCCATGTTCATTCAGATGGCGGTGTAGATATTACGTTTATAGAGATAGCGGTGTACTTATTTCCATGTGTAAAGAGATTGCTGTATAGATATTTCCATGTATATGCAGATAGCTGTGTAGATATTTCCATTTTCATGCGGATAGCGGTGTACATATTTCCATGTTCAAACAGATAGCGGTGTAGATATTTCCATGTTCATACAGATAGCAGTGTAGATATTTCCATGTTTATACAGATAGCGGTGAAGTTGTATGCGTGTTTACACAGATAGCGGTGTAGATATTTCCATGTTCATAGAGATAGCGGTGTAGATATTTCCATGTTCATCCAGATGGCTGTGTAGATATATCCATGTTCATACAGATGGCAGTGAAGATATTTCCATGTTCATACAGATAGCGGTGTAGATATTTCCATGTTCATACAGATAGCGGTGTAGATATTTCCATGTTCATACAGACAGCTGTGCTGATATTTCCTTGTTCATCCAGATGGCTGTGTAGATATATCCATGTTCATAGAGATGGCGGTGAAGATATTTCCAAGTTCATACAGATAGCGGTGTAGATATTTCCATATTCATACAGATGGCTGTGTAGATATATCCATGTTCAAACAGATGGCGGTGAAGATATTTCCATGTTCATACAGATGGCGGTGAGGATATTTCCATGTTCATACAGATAGCGGTGCT
Organism: Gorilla gorilla gorilla; assembly: GCF_029281585.2. Taxonomy (NCBI): domain Eukaryota; kingdom Metazoa; phylum Chordata; class Mammalia; order Primates; family Hominidae; genus Gorilla; species Gorilla gorilla. The sequence goes on along the minus strand of NC_073233.2, from coordinate 5,107,560 downwards.
GATATTTCCATGTTTATACAGGTAGCGGTGTAGATATTTCCATGTTTATACAGATAGTGGTGTAGATATTTCCATGTTTATACACATAGCGGTGGAGATATTTCCATGTTTATACAGATAGCGGTGTAGAAATTTCCATGTTTATGCAGATAGCGGTGTAGATATCTCCATCTTAATACAGATGTCGGTGTAGATATTTATATGTTCATGCAGATGGCGGTGCAGATATTTCCATGTTCATACAGATGGCGGTGTAGATATTTCCATGTTCATACAGATAGCGGTGTAGTTATTTCCATGTGTAAAGAGATAGCTGTGTAGATATTTCCATGTATTTGCAGATAGCTGGGTAGATATTTCCATTTTCATGCAGATAGCGGTGTATATATTTCCCTGTTCAGTTAGCGGTGTAGATATTTCCATGTTCATAAAGATAGCGGTGTAGATATATCCATGTTCATACAGATGGCGGTGAAGATATTTCCATATTCATACAGATTGCGGTGCAGATATTTCCATGTTCATACAGATAGCGGTGTAGATATTTCCATGTTCATACAGGTAGCGGTGTATGTATTTCCATGTTCATACAGATTGCGGTGTAGATATTTCCATTTTCATGCAGATAGCGGTGTATATATTTCCCTGTTCAAACAGTTAGCGGTGTAGATATTTCCATGTTCATAAAGATAGCGGTGTAGATATTTCCATGTTTGTACAGATAGCGGTGAAGATGTATGCATGTTTACACCGATAGTGGTGTAGATATTTCCATGTTCATCCAGATGGCTGTGTAGATATATCCATGTTCACACAGATGGCGGTGAAGATAATTCCATGTTCATGCAGATAGTGTTGTAGATATTTCCATGTTCATACAGATAGCGGTGTAGATATTTCCATGTTCATACATATAGCGGTGTATGTATTTCCATGTTCATACAGATAGCGGTGGAGATATTTCCATGTTCATCCAGATGGCTGTGTAGATATTTCCATGTTGATACAGATAGCGGTGTAGATATTTCCATGTTCATCCAGATAGCTGTGTAGATATTTCCATGTTCATACTGATAGCGGTGCTGATATTTCCATGTTTATACATGTAGCGGTGTAGATATTTCCGTGTTTATACTGATAGCGTTGAAGATGTATGCATGTTTACACAGATAGCGGTGTAGATATTTCCATGTTCATACAGATAGCGGTGTAGATATTTCCATGTTCATCCAGATGGCTGTGTAGACATATCCATGTTCATACAGCTGGCCGTGTAGATATTTCCATGTTCATACTGATAGCGGTGCTGATATTTCCATGTTTATACAGTTAGCGCTGTAGATATTTCCATGTTCATACAGATAGCGGTGCTGATATTTCCATGTTTATACAGGTAGCGGTGTAGATATTTCCATGTTTATACAGATAGCGGTGTAGATATTTCCGTATATATACAGGTAGCGGTGTAGATATTTCCATGTTTATACAGATAGCGGTGTAGATATTTCCATCTTATTACAGATGGCGGAGTAGATATTTATATATTCATACAGATGGCGGTGCAGATATTTCCATGTTCATACCGATGGCTGTGTAGATATATCCATGTTCATACAGATGGCGGTGAAGATATTTCCATGTTCATACAGATAGCGGTGTAGATATTTCCATGTTCATTCAGATAGCGGTGTAGATATTTCCACGTTCATACAGATAGCGGTGTATGTATTTCCATGTTCATACAGATAGCGGTGTAGTTATTTCTATTTTCATGCAGATAGCGGTGTATATATTTCCCTGTTCAGTTAGCGGTGTAGATATTTCCATGTTCATAAAGATAGCGGTGTAGATATTTCCATGTTTATACACATAGTGGTGTAGATATTTCCATGTTTATACAGATAGCGGTGTAGATATTTCCATGTGTATGCAGATACCGGTGTAGATATCTCCATCTTAATACAGATGGCGGTGTAGATATTTATATGTTCATACAGATGGTGGTGCAGATATTTCCATGTTCATACAGATGGCGGTGTAGATATTTCCATGTTCATACAGATAGCGGTGTAGTTATTTCCATGTGTAAAGAGATAGCTGTGTAGATATTTCCATGTATATGCAGATAGCTGTGTAGATATTTCCATTTTCATGCAGATAGCGGTGTATATATTTCCCTGTTCAAACAGTTAGCGGTGTAGGTATTTCCATGTTCATAAAGATAGCGGTGTAGATATTTCCATGTTTATACAGATAGCAGTGAAGATGTATGCATGTTTACACAGATAGCGGTGTAGATATTTCCATGTTCATCCAGATGGCTGTGTAGATATATCCATGTTCATACAGATAGCGGTGTAGATATTTCCATGTTCATACAGATAGCGGTGCAGATATTTCCATGTTCATAAAGATAGCGGTGTAGATATTTCCATGTTTATACAGATAGCGGTGAAGATGTATGCATGTTTACACAGATAGCGGTGTAGATATTTCCATGTTCATACAGACAGCGGTGTAGATATTTCCATGTTCATACAGACAGCGGTGTAGATATTTCCATGTTCATCCAGATGACTGTGTATACATATCCATGTTCATACAGCTGGCGGTGTAGCTATTTCCATGTTCATACTGATAGCGGTGCTGATATTTGCATGTTTATACAGGTAGCGGTGTAGATATTTCCATGTTCATACAGATAGCGGTGCTGATATTTCCATGTTTATACAGGTAGCGGTTTAGATATTTCCATGTTTATACAGATAGCGGTGTAGATATCTCCATCATAATTCAGATGGCGGTGTAGATATTTATATGTTCATGAAGATGGCGGTGCAGATATTTCCATGTTCATTCAGATGGCGGTGTAGATATTACCATGTTTATAGAGATAGCGGTGTAGTTATTTCCATGTGTAAAGAGATTGCTGTATAGATATTTCCATGTATATGCAGATAGCTGTGTAGATATTTCCATTTTCATGCGGATAGCGGTGTACATATTTCCATGTTCAAACAGATAGCGGTGTAGATATTTCCATGTTCATACAGATAGCAGTGTAGATATTTCCATGTTTATACAGATAGCGGTGAAGTTGTATGCGTGTTTACACAGATAGCGGTGTAGATATTTCCATGTTCATAGAGATAGCGGTGTAGATATTTCCATGTTCATCCAGATGGCTGTGTAGATATATCCATGTTCATACAGATGGCAGTGAAGATATTTCCATGTTCATACAGATAGCGGTGTAGATATTTCCATGTTCATACAGATAGCGGTGTAGATATTTCCATGTTCATACAGACAGCTGTGCTGATATTTCCTTGTTCATCCAGATAGCTGTGTAGATATATCCATTGATATACAGATAGCTGTGTAGATATTTGCATGTTCATTCAGATAGCGGTGTAGATATTTCCATGTTCGTACAGATAGCGGTGTAGCTATTTCCATGTTCATACAGATGGCGGTGTAGATATTTCCATGTTCGTACAGATGGCCGTGTAGATATTTCCATGTTCATAGAGATGGCGGTGTAGATATTTCCATGTTAATGCAGATAGCGGTATAGATATTTCCATGTTTATACATATGGTGGTGTAGGTATTTCCATGTTTATAGAGATGGCGGTCTAGATATTTCCATGTTTATAGAGATAGTGGTGTAGTTATTTCCAAGTTTATAGAGACAGCGTTGTAGATATTTCCATGTTTATACAGATAGCGGAGTAGACATTTCCATGTTTATACAGATAGCGGTGTAGATATTTTCATGTTTATACAGATAACAGTGTAGATATTTCCATGTTTATAGAGATAGTGGTGCAGATAATTTCAATTTTATACAGATAGCCGTGTAGATATTTCCAAGCTCATACAGATAGCGGTGTAGATATTTCCACGTTTATAGAGATGGCGGTGTAGATATATCCATGTTCATACAGACGGCGGTGTAGATATTCCCATGTTTATAGAGATGGCGGTGTAGATATTTTCATGTTTACACAGATGGCGGTGAAGATATTTCCATGTTTACACAGATAGCGGTGTAGACATTTCAGTGTTTTCACAGAAAGCGGTGCGGATATTTCCATGTTTATACAGATAGTTGGGCAGACATTTCCATGTTTATACAGATAGCGGTGCGGATATTTCCATGTTTATACAGATAGTTGGGCAGATATTTCCATGTTTATACAGATAGCGGTATAGATTTTTCCATCTTAATACAGATGGCGGTGTAGATATGTCCATGTTCGTACAGATGGCAGTGTAGATATTTCCATGTTCATACAGATGGTGGTGTAGGTATTTTGAAGTATATAGAGATTGCGCTGTAGTTATTTCCATATTTATAGAGAAATCTGTGTAGATATTTCCATGTATATGCAGATAGCTGTATAGATATTTCCGTGTTCATGCAGATAGCGGTGTAATTATTTCCATGTTCATCCAGATGCCGGTGTTGATATATCCATGTTCGTACAGATGGCGGTGAAGATATTTCCATGTTCGTACTGATGGCGGTGTAGATATTTCCATGTTCATACAAATGGCGGTGTAGATATTTCCATGTTCATAGAGATGGCGGTGTAGATATTTCCATGTTCATACAAATGGCGGTGTAGATATTTCCATGTTCATAGAGATGGCAGTGTAGATATTTCCATGTTTATACAGATATCAGTGTAGTTATTTCCATGTTTATAGAGATAGCACTGTAGATATTTCCATTGATATACAGATAGCTGTGTAGATATTTGCATGTTCATACAGATAGCGGTGTAGATATTTCCATGTTCATATTGATAGCGGTGTAGATATTTCCATGTTCATACTGATAGCGGTGTAGATATTTCCATGTTCATACAGATAGCGGTGTAGATATTTCCATGTTGATACACATAGCGGTGTAGATATTTCCATGTTCATACAGATTACGGTGTAGATATTCCCACTTTCATACAGATAGCGGTGTAGATATTTCCATGTTCACACAGATTGCGGTGTAGATATATCCATGTTCATACAGTTAGCGGTGTAGATATTTCCATGTTCATACAGATAGCGGTTTAGATATTTCCATGTTCATACAGATGGCAGTGTAGTTATTTCCATGTTCGTACAGGTGGCGGTGTAGATATTTCCATGTTTATACAGATAGCGGTGCGGATATTTCCATGTTTATACAGATATTTGGGCAGATATTTCCATGTTTGTACAGATAGCGGTGTAGATATTTCCATCTTAATACAGATGGCAGTGTAGATATGTCCATGTTCGTACAGATGGCGGTGTAGATATTTAAATGTTCATACAGATGGCGGTGTAGATATTTCGAAGTTTATAGAGATAGCACTGTAGATATTTCCATATTTATAGAGAAATCTGTGTAGATATTTCCATGTATATGCAGATAGCTGTGTAGATATTTCCATGTTCATGCAGATAGCGGTGTAGATATTTCCATGTTCATCCAGATGCCGGTGTAGATATATCCATGTTCATACAGATGGCGGTGAAGGTATTTCCATGTTCATACAGATGGCGGTGTAGATATTTCCATGTTCATACACATGGCGGTTTAGATATTTCCATGTTCATAGAGATGGCGGTGTAGATATTTCCATGTTCATACAGTTAGCGGTGTAGATATTTCCATGTTCATACAGATAGCGGTGTAGATATTTCCATGTTCATAGAGATGGCGGTGTAGATATTTCCATGTTTATACAGATAGCAATGTAGTTCTTTCCATGTTTATAGAGATAGCAGTGTAGATATTTCCATTGATATTCAGATCGCTGTGTAGATATTTGCATGTTCATACAGATAGCGGTGTAGATATTTCCATGTTCATGCTGATAGCGGTGTAGATATTTCCATGTTCATACAGTTAGCGATGTAGATATTTCCATGTGCATACAGATGGCGGTGAAGTTATTTCCATGTTCTTACAGATGGCGGTGTAGATATTTCCATGTTCATACAGATGGCGGTGTAGATATTTCCATGTTCGTACGGATGGCAGTGTATATATTTCCATGTTCATACCGGTGGCGGTGAAGGTATTTCCAAGTTTTTACAGATAGCTGTGTAGTTATTTCCATGTTTATAGAGATAGCAGTGTAGATATTTCCATTGATATACAGATAGCTGTGTAGATATTTTCATGTTCATACAGATAGCGGTGTAGATAATTCCATGTTCATACAGATAGCGGTGAAGATATTTCCATGTTGATACAGATAGCGGTGTAGATATTTCCTTGTTCATACAGATAACGGTGTAGATATTTCCATGTTCATACAGATAGCTGTGTAGATATTTCCATGTTTTTACAGATGGAGGTGTAGATATTTCCATGTTTATATAGATGGCGGTGTAGATATTTCCATATTTATACAGATGGCGGTGTAGATATTTGCATCTTTACACAGATAGCGGTGTAGGTATTTCCATGTTTATAGATGGCGGAGTAGATATTTCCATGTTTATAGAGACAGACGCGTAGATGTTTCCTTGTTTATACAGATAGCGGTATAGATATTTCCATGTTTATACAGATGGAGGTGCAGATATTTCCATATATCTACAGACGGCGTTGTACACATTTCCAAGTTCATACAGATGGCGGTGTAGATATTTCCATGTTTTTAGACATGGCGGTGTAGATATTTCCATGTTTATACAGATAGCGGTGTAGATATTTCCATGTTTATACAGTTAGCTGTGTAGATATTTCCATCGTTATAGAGATGGCAGAGAAGATATTTCCATGCTCATACAGATGGCGGTGTAGATTTTTCCATGTTTACACAGATGACGGTGTAGATATTTCCATGTTTATACAGAAGGCGATGTAGATATTTCCATGTTTATAGAGATGGCGGTAGAGATATTTCCATGTTTATACAGATAGCAGTGTAGATATTTCCATGTTTATACTGATAGCTGTGTAGATATTTACATCTTTATACAAATGACGGTGTAGATATTTCCATGTTTATATATATGGCGGTGTAGATATTTCCATCTGTATACAGATGGCGGTGTAGGTATTTCCATGTTTATAGAGATGGCGGTGTAGATATTTCCATGTTCATAGAGATGGCGGTGTAGATATTTCCATGTTTACAGATATATAGGTGTAGATATTTCCTTGTTTATAGAGATAGTGGTGTAGATATTTACATGTTTATACAGATGGTGGTGTAGATATTTCCTTCTCTATACAGATGGCTGTGTACCTATTTCCATGTTCATACAGATGGCGGTGTAGATATTTCCATGTTTTTAGACATGGCTGTGTAGATATTTCCATGTTTATACAGATAGCGGTGTAGATATTTCCATGTTTATACAGTTAGCTGTGTAGATATTTCCATCGATATTCAGATGGCGGAGTAGATATTTCCAGGTTCATACAGTTGGCGGTGCAGATATTTCCATGTTTATACAGATTACGGTGCAGATATTTCCATGTTTATACAGATGGCGGTGTAGATATTTCCATCTTTATAGACATGGCCGTGTAGATATTTCCATGTTTAAATAGATGATAGTGTAGATATTTCCATGTTTATAGAGATAGCGGTGTAGTTATTTCCATGTAAATAGGCATAGCGGTGTAGATATTTCCATGTTTATAGAGATAGACGTGTAGATATTTCCTAGGTTAAACAGGTAGCGGTGTAGATATTTCCATGTTTATAGAGATAGTGGTGTAGACATTTCCACGTTTATACTGTAAGCGGTGTAGATATATCCATGTTCATGCAGATGGCGGTGAAGATGTTTCCATCCTTATACATATAGCGGTGTAGATATTTCAATGTTTATACTGATGGGTGTGTAGATATTTCCACCTTTATACAGATAGCGGTGTAGATATTTCCATGTTTATACAGATGGCGGTGTAGATATTTCCATCTTTATACAAATGGCGGTGTAGTTATTTCCATGTTCATAGAGATGGCGGTGTAGATATTTCCATGTTAACAGAGATAGAGGTGTAGATATTTCCTTGTTTAAACAGATAGCGGTGTAGATATTTACATGTTTATACAGATGGCGGTGAAGATATTTCCTTCTCTATACAGATGGCGGTGTACATATTTCCATGTTCATACAGATGGCGGTGTAGATATTTCCATGTTTTTAGACATGGCGGTGTAGATATTTCCATGTTTATACACATAGCGGTGTAGATATTTCCATGATTATACAGTTAGCTGTGTAGATATTTCCATCTATATACAGATGGCGGTGTAGATATTTCCAGGTTCATACAGTTGGCGGTGCAGATATTTCGATGTTTATACAGATGACGGTGTAGATATTTCCATGTTTATACAGAATGCAGTGTAGATATTTCCATGTTTATAGAGATGGCAGTGTAGATATTTCCATGGTTATACAGATAGCGGTGTAGATATTTCCATGTTTATACAGATAGCTGTGTAGATATTTCCATGTTTATGGAGATGGCTGTGTAGATATTTCCATGTTTATATAGATGGCGGTGTAGATATTTCCATCTTTATACAGACGGCGATTTAGGTATTTCCATGTTTATAGAGATGGCGTTGTAAATATTTCCATGTTTATAGAGATAGCGGTGTAGTTATTTCCATGTTAATAGGCATAGCAGTGTAGATATTTCCATGTTTATGGAGATGGCGGTGTAGATATTTCCATGTTTCTAGAGATAGCGGTGTAGTTATTTCCTTGTTTATACAGATAGCGGTGTAGATATTTCCATGTTTATAGAGATAGCGGTGTAGACATTGCCACGTTTATAGAGATAGCGGTTTAGATATTTCCATGTTTATAGAGATGGCGGTGTAGATATTTCCATGTTTATACAGATGGCTGTGTAGATATTTCCATCTTTATACAGATGGTGGTGTAGATATTTCCATCCTTATACAGAGAGCGGTGTAGATATTTCCATGTTTATGCGGATGGCGGTGTAGATATTTCCAAGTTTATAGAGATGGCGGTGTAGATATTTCCATGTTTATAGAGATAACGATGTAGTTATTTCCATGTTAATAGGCATAGCGGTGTTGATATTTCCATGTTTATAGAGACAGAGGTGTAGATATTTCCTTGTTTATACAGATAGTGTTGTAGATATTTCCATGTTTATACAGATAGCGGTGTAGATATTTCCATGTTCTTACAGATGGCGTTGTAGATATTTGCATGTTTATACAGATAGCTGTGTAGATATTTCCATCTTTATACAGATGGCGGTGTAGATATTTCCATGTTTATACAGATGGCGGTGTAGGTATTTCCATCTTTATAGACATGGCCGTGTAGATATTTCCATGTTTAAATAGATGATAGTGTAGATATTTCCATGTTTATAGAGATAGCGGTGTAGTTATTTCCATGTAAATAGGCATAGCGGTGTAGATATTTCCATGTTTATAGAGAAAGAAATGTAGATATTTCCTAGGTTAAACAGATAGCTGTGTAGATATTTCCATGTTTATAGAGATAGTGGTGCAGACATTTCCACGTTTATACTGTAAGCGGTGTAGACATATCCATGTTCATACAGATGGCGGTGAAGATGTTTCCATCCTTATACAGATAGCGGTGTAGATATTTCAATGTTTATACAGATGGCTGTGTAGATATTTCCATGTTTATGGAGATGGTGGTGTAGATATTTCCATGTTTATAGAGACAGAGGTGTAGATGTTTCCTTGTTTATATAGACAGCGGTGTAGATATTTCCATGTTTATAGAGATAGCGGTGTAGCCATTTCCAAATTTATACAGACGGCGGTGTAGATAAAGGTTCATACAGATGGTGGTGTAGATATTTCCATCCTTATACAGATAGCGGTGTAGATATTTCCATGTTTATACAGATGGCGGTGTAGATATTTCCATGTTTATAGAGATAGCGGTGTAGTTATTTCCATGTAAATAGGCATAGCGGTGTAGATATTTCCATGTTTATAGAGATAGTGGTGTAGATATTTCCTAGTTTATACGGATAGCGGTGTAGATATTTCCATGTTTATAGAGATAGCGGTGTAGACATTTCCACATTTATACAGATAGCAGTGTAGATATTTCCATATTCTTACAGATGGCGGTGCAGATATTTCCATCCTTATACAGATAGCCGTGTAGAAATTTCCATGTTTATACAGATGGCGGTGTAGATATTTCCATGTTTATGGAGATGGCGGTGTAGATATTTCCATGTTTATAGAGATAACGGTGTAGTTATTTCAAAGTTAATAGGCATAGCGGTGTAGATATTTCCATGTTTATAGAGACAGAGGTGTAGATGTTTCCTTGTTTATACGGATATTGGTGTAGATATTTCCATGTTTATAGAGATAGCGGTGTAGACATTTCCAAATTTATACAGATAGCGGTGTAGGTATTTAAAGGTTCATACAGATGGTGGTGTGGATATTTCCATCCTTATACAGATAGCGGTGTAGATATTTCCAAGTTTATGCAGATAGAGGATTAGATATTTCCACTTTTATGCAGATAGCGTTGAAGATATTTCCATGTTTATACAGATAGCGGTGTAGATATTTCCATGTTCCTGCAGATGGCTGTGTAGATATTTACAGGTTTATACAGATAGTGGTGTAGATATTTCCATGTTTACACAGATAGCGTAGATATTTCCATGTTCCTACAGCTGGTGGTGTAGATGTTTCCATGCTTACACAGATAGTGGTGTAGATATTTCCAAGTTTATGCAGATAGCGGTGGAGATATTTCCACTTTTATGGAGTTAGCGGTGTAGATATTTCCATGTTTATACAGAAAGCGGTGTAGGTATTTCCATGTTCCTACAAATGGCGCTGTAGATATTTCCATGTTTATAGAGTTGGCGGTTTAGACATTTCCATCTTCATACAGATGGCGGTGTAGATATTTCCATCTTCCTACACATAAAGGTGTAGATATTTCCATGTTTATACAGGTGACGGTGTATAAATTTCCATACTCATACAGATGGCGTTGTAGATATTTCCATGTTTATAGAGATAGCGGTGTAGGTAGTTCCATGTTTACACAGATAGCGGTGTTGATATTTCCATGTTTATAGAGAGAGAGGTGTAGATGTTTCCTTGTTTATACAGATATAGGTGTAGATATTTCCATGTTTATAGAGATAGCAGTGTAGACATTTCCAAATTTATACCGATAGCGGTGTTGGTATTTAAAGGTTCATACAGATGGTGGTGTGGATATTTCCATCCTTATACAGATAGCGGTGTAGATATTTCCAAGTTTATGCAGATAGCGGAGTAGATATTTCCACTTTTATGCAGATAGCGGTGAAGATATTTCCATGTTTATACAGATAGCGGTGTAGATATTTCCATGTTCCTGCTGATGGTTGTGTAGATATTTCCAAGTTTATACAGATAGTGGTGTAGATATTTCCATGTTTACACAGATAGCGTAGATATTTCCATGTTCCTACAGCATGTGGTGTAGATATTTCCATGTTTACAGATATATAGGTGTAGATATTTCCTTGTTTATAGAGATAGTGGTGTAGATATTTACATGTTTATACAGATGGCGGTGTAGATATTTCCTTCTCTATACAGATGGCGGTGTACATATTTCCATGTTCATACAGATGGCGGTGTAGATATTTCCATGTTTTTAGACATGGCTGTGTAGATATTTCCATGTTTATACAGATAGCGGTGTAGATATTTCCATGTTTATACAGTTAGCTGTGTAGATATTTCCATCGATATTCAGATGGCGGAGTAGATATTTCCAGGTTCATACAGTTGGCGGTGCAGATATTTCCATGTTTATACAGATGACGGTGTAGATATTTCCATGTTTATACAGATGGCGGTGTAGATATTTCCATCTTTATAGACATGGCCGTGAAGATATTTCCATGTTTAAATAGATGATAGTGTAGATATTTCCATGTTTATAGAGATAGTGTTGTAGCTATTTCCATGTAAATAGGCATAGCGGTGTAGATATTTCCATGTTTATAGATATAGAGGTGTAGATATTTCCTAGGTTAAACAGGTAGCGGTGTAGATATTTCCATGTTTATAGAGATAGTGGTGTAGACATTTCCACGTTTATACTGTAAGCGGTGTAGATATATCCATGTTCATGCAGATGGCGGTGAAGATGTTTCCATCCTTATACATATAGCGGTGTAGATATTTCAATGTTTATACAGATGGGTGTGTAGATATTTCCACCTTTATACAGATAGCGGTGTAGATATTTCCATGTTTATACAGATGGCAGTGTAGATATTTCCATCTTTATACAAATGGCGGTTTAGATATTTCCATGTTCATAGAGATGGCGGTGTAGATATTTCCATGTTAACAGAGATAGAGGTGTAGATATTTCCTTGTTTAAAGAGATAGCGGTGTAGATATTTACATGTTTATACAGATGGCGGTGAAGATATTTCCTTCTCTATACAGATGGCGGTGTACATATTTCCATGTTCATACAGATGGCGGTGTAGATATTTCCATGTTTTTAGACATGGCGGTGTAGATATTTCCATGTTTATACACATAGCGGTGTAGATATTTCCATGTTTATACAGTTAGCTGTGTAGATATTTCCATCTATATACAGATGGCGGTGTAGATATTTCCAGGTTCATACAGTTGGCGGTGCAGATATTTCGATGTTTATACAGATGACGGTGTAGATATTTCCATGTTTATACAGAATGCGGTGTAGATATTTCCATGTTTATAGAGATGGCAGTGTAGATATTTCCATGGTTATACAGATAGCGGTGTAGATATTTCCATGTTTATACAGATAGCTGTGTAGATATTTCCATGTTCATGGAGATGGCCGTGTAGATATTTCCATGTTTATATAGATGGCGGTGTAGATATTTCCATCTTTATACAGACGGTGATTTAGGTATTTCCATGTTTATAGAGATGGCGTTGTAAATATTTCCATGTTTATAGAGATAGCGGTGTAGTTATTTCCATGTTAATAGGCATAGCAGTGTAGATATTTCCATGTTTATGGAGATGGCGGTGTAGATATTTCCATGTTTCTAGAGATAGCGGTGTAGTTATTTCCTTGTTTATACAGATAGCGGTGTAGATATTTCCATGTTTATAGAGATAGCGGTGTAGACATAGCCACGTTTATAGAGATAGCGGTGTAGATATTTCCATGTTTATAGAGATGGCGGTGTAGATATTTCCATGTTTATACAGATGGCTGTGTAGATATTTCCATCTTTATACAGATGGTGGTGTAGATATTTCCATCCTTATACAGAGAGCGGTGTAGATATTTCCATGTTTATGCGGATGGCGGTGTAGATATTTCCAAGTTTATAGAGATGGCGGTGTAGATATTTCCATGTTTATAGAGATAACGATGTAGTTATTTCCATGTTAATAGGCATAGCGGTGTTGATATTTCCCTGTTTATAGAGACAGAGGTGTAGATATTTCCTTGTTTATACAGATAGTGTTGTAGATATTTCCATGTTTATAGAGATAGCGGTGTAGACATTTCCACATTTATACAGATATTGGTGTAGATATTTAAAGCTTCATACAGATGCTGGTGTAGATATTTCCATCCTTATACAGATAGCGGTGTAGATATTTCCCTGTTTGTACAGATGGTGCTGTAGATATTTCCATCTTTATACAGATGGCGGTGTAGATATTTCCATGTTCATAGAGATGGCGGTGTAGATATTTCCATGTTGATACAGATGGCGGTGTCGATATTTCCATGTTTATACAGATGGCGGTGTAGATATTTCCATATTTATACAGATTGCGGTGTAGATATTTCCATATTTATACAGATGGCGGTGTAGATATTTCCATGTTCTTACACATGGCGGTGGAGATATTTCCATCTTTATACAGATGGCAGTGTAGATATTTCCATGTTTATAGAGATGGCAGTGTAGATATTTCCATGTTCATACAGATGGCGGTGTAGATATTTCCATCCTTACACAGATAGCGGTGTAGATATTTCCATGTTTATACAGATGACGGTGTAGATATTTCCATCTTTATACAGATGGTGGTGTAGATATTTCGATGTTCATACAGATGGCGGTGTAGATATTTCCATGATTATAGAGATGGCAGTATAGATATTTCCATGTTTATACAGGTGGCGGTGTAGATATTTCCATCTTTATACAGATGGCGGTGTAGATATTTCCATCTTTATACAGATGGCGGTGTAGATATTTCCATGTTCATACACAAGTCGGTGTAGATATTTCCATCTTTATACAGATGGCTCTGTAGATATTTCCATGTTTATACAGATGGCAGTGTAGGCATTTCCATGTTTATAGAGATGGCGGTGTAGATATTTCCATGTTTATACAGATAGCTGCATAGATATTTCGATCTTTATACAGATGGCAGTGTAGATATATCCATGTTTATACAAATGGCGGTGTAGATATTTCCATGTTTATACAGATGGCAGTGTAGATATTTCCATGTTTATAGAGATGGCGGTGTAGATATTTCCATGTTTATAGAGATAGCGGTGTAGTTATTTCCATGTAAATATGCATAGCGGTGTAGATATTTCCATGTTTATAGAGATAGAGTTGTAGATATTTCCTAGTTTATACAGATAGCGGTGTAGATATTTCCATGTTTATAGAGATAGCGGTGTAGACATTTCCACGTTTATACAGATAACAGTGTAGATATTTCCATATTCTTACAGATGGCGGTGCAGATATTTCCATCCTTATACAGATAGCCGTGTAGAAATTTCCATGTTTATACAGATGGCGGTGTAGATATTTCCATGTTTATGGAGATGGCGGTGTAGATATTTCCATGTTTATAGAGATAACGGTGTAGTTATTTCAAAGTTAATAGGCATAGCGGTGTAGATATTTCCATGTTTATAGAGACAGAGGTGTAGATGTTTCCTTGTTTATACAGATATAGGTGTAGATAATTCCATTTTTATAGAGATAGCGGTGTAGACATTTCCAAATTTATACAGATAGCGGTGTAGGTATTTAAAGGTTCATACAGATGGTGGTGTGGATATTTCCATCCTTATACAGATAGCGGTGTAGATATTTCCAAGTTTATGCAGATAGAGGAGTAGATATTTCCACTTTTATGCAGATAGCGGTGAAGATATTTCCATGTTTATACAAATAGCCGTGTAGATATTTCCACGTTCCTGCAGATGGCTGTGTAGATATTTACAAGTTTATACAGATAGTGGTGTAGATATTTCCATGTTTACACAGATAGCGTATATATTTCCATGTTCCTACTGCTGGTGGTGTAGATGATTCCATGCTTACACAGATAGTGGTGTAGATAATTCCAAGTTTATGCAGATAGCGGTGGAGATATTTCCACTTTTATGGAGTTAGCGGTGTGGATATTTCCATGTTTATACAGAAAGCGGTGTAGATATTTCCATGTTCCTACAAATGGCGCTGTAGATATTTCCATGTTTATAGAGTTGGCGGTTTAGACATTTCCATCTTCGTACAGATGGCGGTGTAGATATTTCCATCTTCATACACATAACGGTGTAGATATTTCCATGTTTATACAGGTGACGGTGTATATATTTCCATACTCATACAGATGGCGTTGTAGATATTTCCATTTTTATGGAGATAGCGGTGTAGGTATTTCCATGTTTACACAGATAGCGGTGTAGGTATTTCAATGTTTACACAGATAGCATTGTAGATATTTACATTTTTATACAGATATCGGTGTAGATATTTCCATGGTTATAGAGATATCGGTGTAGATATTTCTAGGTTTCTACAGATTGCAGTGTAGATATTTGCACGTTTATATAGATGGCTGTGTAGATATTTCCATGTTTATAGAGATAGCGGTGTAGATATTTCCATGTTTATACAGATAGCGGTGTAGATATATCCATGTTTACACAGATAGCGGTGTAGATATTTCCATGTTTACACAGATAGCGTATTAGATATTTCCATGTTTATACAGATAGCGGTGTAGATATTTCCATGTTTATAGAGATAGCGGTGTAGACATTGCCACGTTTATACAGATAGCGGTGTAGATATTTCCATGTTTATAGAGATCGCGGTGTAGATATTTAAATGTTTATACAGATGGCTGTGTAGATATTTCCATCTTCATACATTTGGTGATGTAGATATTTCCATCCTTATACAGATAGCGGTGTAGATATTTCCTTGTTTATACAGATGGCGGTGTAGATATATCCATGTTTATAGAGATGGCAGTGTAGATATTTCCATGTTTATAGAGATAATGGTGTAGTTATTTCCATGTTAATAGGCATAGCCGTGTAGATATTTCCATGTTTATAGAGACAGAGGTGTAGATATTTCCTAGTTTAAACAGATAGCGGTGTAGATATTTCATGTTTATAGAGATAGTGGTGTAGACATTTCCACGTTTATACAGTAAGCGGTGTAGATATATACATGTTCATACAGATCACGGTGTAGATATTTCCATCCTTATACAGATAGCGGTGTAGATATTTCCATGTTTATACAGATGGCTGTGCAGATGTTTCCATGTTTATGGAGATGGCGGTGTAGATATTTCCATGTTTATTGAGACAGAGGTGTAGATGTTTCCTGGTTAATACAGATAGCGGTGTAGATATTTCTATGTTTATAGACATAGCGGTGTAGACATTTCCAAATTTATACAGATAGCGGTGTAGATATTTAAAGGTTCATACAGATGGTGGTGTAGATATTTGCATCCTTATACAGATAGCGGTGTAGATATTTCCATGTTTATACAGATGGCGGTGTAGATATTACCACCTTTATACAGATATCGGTGTAGTTATTTCCATGTTCATAGAGATGGCGGTGTAGATATTTCCATGTTTACAGAGATAGAGGTGTAGATATTTATTTGTTTATAGAGATAGCGGTGTAGATATTTCCATGTTTATACAGATGTCGGTGTAGATATTTCCATTTCTATACAGATGGCGGTGTACATATTTCCATGTTCATACAGATGGCGGTGTAGATATTTCCATGTTTTTAGACATGGCGGTGTAGGTATTTCCATGTTTATACAGGTAGCGGTGTAGATATTTCCATGTTTATATAGATGGCAGTGTAGATATTTCCATGTTTATACAGATAGCGGTATAGATATTTCCATGTTTATACAGATAGCTGTGTAGGTATTTACATCTTTTTACAAATGGCGGTGTAGATATTTCCATGTTTATATAGATGGCGGTGTAGATTTTCCATCTTTATACAGATGGCGGTGTAGGTATTTCCATGTTTATAGAGGTGGCGGTGTAGGTATTTCCGTGTTTATACAGATAGTGGTGTAGTTATTTCCATGTTAATAGGCATAGCGGTGTAGATATTTCCATGTTTATAGAGATGGCGGTGTAGATATTTCCATGTTTACACAGATAACAGTGAAGATATTTACATGTTCTTACAGATGGCTGTGTAGATATTTCCACGTTTATACAGATAGCAGTGTAGATATTTCCGTGTTTTTAGAGATAGCCGTGTAGTTATTTCCATGTAAATAGGCATATCGGTGTAGATATTTCCATGTTTATATAGATAGAGGTGTAGATATTTCCTAGTTTATACAGACAGCGGTGTAGATATTTCCATGTTTATAGAGGTAGCGGTGTAGACATTTCCACGTTTATACAGATAGCGGTGTAGATATTTCCATGTTCTTACAGATGGCGGTGTAGATATTTCCATCCTTATACAGATAGCCGTGTAGATATTTCCATGTTTATACAGATGGTGGTGTAGATATTTCCATCCTTACACAGATAGCGGTGTAGATATTTCGATGTTCATACAGATGGCGGTGTAGATATTTCCATGTTTATAGAGATGGCGGTATAGATATTTCCATGTTTATACAGGTGGCGGTGTAGGTATTTCCATCTTTATACAGATGGCGGTGTAGATATTTCCATGTTCATACACAAGGCGGTGTAGATATTTCCATCTTTATATAGATGGCTGTGTAGATATTTCCATGTTTATACAGATAGCTGTGTAGATATTTCCATCTTTATTCAGATGGCAGTGTAGATATATCCATGTTTATACAAATGGCGGTGTAGATATTTCCATGTTTATACAGATGGCAGTGTGGATATTTCCATGTTTATAGAGATGGCCGTGTAGATATTTCCATGTTTATAGAGACAGCGGTGTAGTTATTTCCATGTAAATAGGCATAGCGGTGTAGATATTTCCATGTTTATAGAGATAGAGGTGTAGATATTTCCTAGTTTATACAGATACCGCTGTAGATATTTCCATGTTTATAGAGATAGCGGTGTAGACATTTCCACGTTTATACAGATAGCGGAGTAGATATTCCCATATTCTTACAGATGGCGGTGCAGATATTTCCATCCTTATACAGATAGCCGTGTAGAAATTTCCATGTTTATACAGATGGCGGTGTAGATATTTCCATGTTTGTGGAGATGGCGGTGTAGATATTTCCATGTTTATAGAGATATCGGTGTAGTTATTTCAAAGTTAATAGGCATAGTGGTGTAGATATTTCCATGTTTATAGAGACAGAGGTGTAGATGTTTCCTTGTTTATACAGATATAGGTGTAGATATTTCCATGTTTATAGAGATAGCGGTGTAGACATTTACAAATTTATACAGATAGCGGTGTAGGTATTTAAAGGTTCATACAGATGGTGGTGTGGATATTTCCATCCTTATACAGATAGCGGTGTAGATATTTCCAAGTTTATGCAGATAGAGGAGTAGATATTTCCACTTTTATGGAGATAGCGGTGACGATATTTCCATTTATATACAGATAGCGGTGCAGATATTTCCATGTTCCTGCAGATGGCTGTGTAGATATTTCAAAGTTTATACAGATAGTGGTGTAGATATTTCCATGTTTACAAAGATAGCGTAGATATTTCCATGTTCCTACAGCTGGTGGAGTAGATGCTTCCATGCTTACACAGATAGTGGTGTAGATATTTCCAAGTTTATGCAGATAGCGGTGGAGATATTTCCACTTTTATGGAGTTAGCGGTGTAGATATTTCCATGTTTATACAGAAAGCGGTTTAGATATTTCCATGTTCCTACAAATGGCACTGTAGATATTTCCATGTTTATAGAGTTGGCGGTTTAGACATTTCCATCTTCGTACACATGGCGGTGTAGATATTTCCATCTTCATACACATAACGGTGTAGATATTTCCATGTTTATACAGGTGAGGGTGTATATATTTCCATACTCATACAGATGGCGTTGTAGATATTTCCATGTTTATAGAGATAACGGTGTAGGTATTTCCATGTTTACACAGATAGCGGTGTAGATATTTCAATGTTTACACAGATAGCATTGTAGATATTTACATTTTTATACAGATAGCGGTGTAGGTATTTCCATGGTTATAGAGATATCGGTGTAGATATTTCCAGGTTTCTACAGATTGCAGTGTAGATATTTCCACGTTTATATAGAAGGCTGTGTAGATATTTCCATGTTTATACAGATAGCGGTGTAGATATTTCCATGTTTACACAGATAGCGGTGTAGATATTTCCATGTTTACACAGATAGCGTATTAGATATTTCCATGTTTATACAGATAGCGGTGTAGATATTTCCATGTTTATAGAGATAGCGGTGTAGACATTGCCAGGTTTATGCAGATAGGGGTGTAGATATTTCCATGTTTATAGAGATGGCGGTGTAGATATTTAAATGTTTATACAGATGGCTGTGTAGATATTTCCATCTTTATACATTTGGTGATGTAGATATTTCCGTCCTTATACAGATAGCGGTGTAGATATTACCATGTTTATACAGATGGCGGTGTAGATATATCCATGTTTATAGAGATGGCGGTGTAGATATTTCCATGTTTATAGAGATAACGGTGTAGTTATTTCCATTTTAATAGGCATAGCGGTGTAGATATTTCCATGTTTATGGAGACAGAGGTGTAGATATTTCCTAGTTTAAACAGATAGCGGTGTAGATATTTCCATGTTTATAGAGATAGCGGTGTAGACATTTCCACGTTTATACAGATAGTGGTGTGGATATTTAAAGCTTCATACAGATGCTGGTGTAGATATTTCCATCCTTATACAGATAGCGGTGTAGATATTTCCGTGTTTGTACAGATGGCGGTGTAGAAATTTCCATCTTTATGGAGATGGCGGTGTAGATATTTCCATGTTTATTGAGACACAGGTGTAGATATTTCCATGTTTATACAGATAGCGGTGTAGATATTTCCATGTTTATACAGATAGCTGTTTAGATATTTCCATGTTTATGAAGAGGGCGGTGTAGATATTTCCATGTTAATAGATATGGCCGTGTAGATATTTCCATGTTTAAAGAGATGACAGTGTAGGTATTTCCATTTTTATAGAGAGAGCGGTGTATTTATTTCCATGTAAATAGGCATAGCGGTGTAGGTATTTCCTTGTTTATAGAGATAGAGGTGTAGATATTTCCTAGTTTAAACAGATAGCGGTGTAGATATTTCCATGTTTATTGAGACAGAGGTGTAGATATTTCCATGTTTATACAGATAGCGGTGTAGATATTTCCATGTTTATACAGAGAGCTGTGTAGATATTTCCATCTTTATACAGATGGCGGTGTAGATATTTCCATGTTAATACAGATGGCGGTGTAGATATTTCCATGTTAATAGATATGGCAGTGTAGATATTTCCATGTTTAATGAGATGACAGTGTAGATATTTCCATTTTTATAGAGATACGGTGTATTTACTTCCATGTAAATAGGCATAGCGGTGTAGATATTTCCTTGTTTATAGAGATAGAGGTGTAGATATTTCCTAGTTTAAACAGATAGCAGTGTAGATATTTCCATGTGTATAGAGATAGCGGTGTAGACATTTCCACGTTTATACAGTAAGCGGTGTAGATATATACCTGTTCATACAGATCACGGTGTAGATATTTCCATCCTTATACAGATAGCGGTGTAGATATTTCCATGTTTATACGATGGCTGTGCAGATGTTTCCATGTTTATGGAGATGGCGGTGTAGATATTTCCATGTTTATAGAGACAGAGGTGTAGATGTTTCCTTGTTTATGCAGATAGTGGTGTAGATATTACAATGTTAATAGAGATAGCGGTGTAGCCATTTCCAAATTTATACAGATAGCGGTGTAGATATTTAAAAGTTCATACAGATGGTGGTGTAGATATTTCCACCCTTATACAGATAGCAGAGTAGATATTTCCATGTTTATACAGATGGCGGTGTAGATATTTCCATCTTTATACAGATAGCGGTGTAGTTATTTCCATGTTCATAGAGATGGCGGTGTAGATATTTACATGTTTACAGAGATAGAGGTGTAGATATTTCCTTGTTTATAGAGATAGCGGTGTAGATATTTCCATGTTTATACAGATAGCGGTGTAGATATTTCCATCTCTATACAGATGGCGGTGTACATATTTCCGTGTTCATACAGATGTCGGTGTAGATATTTCCATGTTTTTAGATATGGCGGTGTAGATATTTCCATGTTTATACAGATAGCGGTGTAGATATTTCCATGTTTATACAGTTAGCTGTGTAGATATTTCCATCGTTATACAGAAGGCGGTGTAGATATTTCCATGTTCATACAGACGGTGGTGTAGATATTTCCATGTTTATACAGATGACGGTGTAGCTATTTCCATGTTTATACAGAAGGCGGTGTAGATATTTCCATGTTTATAAAGATGGCAGTGTAGATATTTCCATGTTTATACAGATAGCGGTTTAGATATTTCCATGTTTATACAGATAGCGGTGTAGATATTTACATCTTTATACAAATGGCGGTGTAGATATTTCCATGTTTTTATAGATGGCGGTGTAGATATTTCCATCTTTATACAGATGGCGGTGTAGCTATTTCCATGTTTATAGAGATGGCGGTGTAGATATTTCCATGTTTATAGGGATAGCGGTGTAGTTATTTCCATGTTAATAGGCATAGCGGTGTAGATATTTCCATGCTTATAGAGATGGCGGTGTAGATATTTCCATGTTTATCGAGATAGAGGTGTAGATATTTCCTTGTGTATACAGATAGAGGTGAAAATATTTCCATGTTTATAGTGATAGCGGTGTAGATATTGCCACGTTTATACAGATAGCGGTGTAGATATTTCCATGTTTATAGAGATGGCGGTGTAGACATTTCCATGTTTATACTGATGGCTGTGTAGATATTTCCACCTTTATACAGATGGTGGTGTAGATATTTCCATGTTTACACAGATAGCGGTGTAGATATTTCCATGTATATACAGATGGCGGTGTAGATATTTCCATGTTTATAGAGATGGCGGTGTAGATATTTCCATGTTTATAGAGATAACGGTGTAGACATTTCCACGTTTATACAGTAAGCGGTGTAGATATATCCATGTTCAGATGGCGGTGTAGATATTTCCATCCTTATACAGATAGCGTTGTGGATATTTCCATGTCTATACAGATGGCTGTGTAGATGTTTCCATGTTTATGGAGATGGCGGTGTAGATATTTCCATGCTTATAGAGACAGAGGTTTAGATGTTTCCTTGTTTATACAGATAGCGGTGTAGATATTTCCATGTTTATAAAGATAGTGGTGTAGCCATTTCCAAATTTATACAGATAGCGGTGTAGATATTTAAAGGTTCATACAGGTGGTGGTGTAGATATTTCCATCCTTATACAGATAGCGGTGTAGATATTTCCATGTTTATACAGATGGCGGGGTAGATATTTCCATCTTTATACAGATGGCGGTGTAGATATTTCCATGTTCATAGAGATGGCAGTGTAGATATTTCCATGTTTACAGAGATAGAGGTGTAGATATTTCCTTGTTTATAGAGATAGCGGTGTAGATATTTCCATGTTTATACAGATGGCGGTGTAGATATTTCCATCTCTATACAGATGGCGGTGTACATATTTCCATGTTCATACAGATGGCGGTGTAGATATTTCCATGTTTTTAGACATGGCGGTGTAGATATTTCCATGTTTATACAGATAGCGGTGTAGATATTTCCATGTTTATACAGTTAGCTGTGTAGATATTTCCATCGTTATACGGATGGCGGTGTAGATACTTCTGTGTTCATACAGATGGAGGTGTAGATATTTCCATGTTAATACAGATGACGGTGTAGATATTTCCATGTTTATACAGAAGGCGGTGTAGATATTTCCATGTTTATAGAGATGGCAGCGTAGATATTTCCATGTTTACTCAGATAGCGGTGTAGTTATTTCCATGTTTATACAGATAGCTGTGTAGATATTTACATCCTTATACAAATGGCGGTGTAGATATTTCCATGTTTATATAGATGGCGGTGTAGATATTTCCATCTTTATACAGATGGCGGTGTAGGTATTTCCATGTTTATAGAGGTAGCAGTGTAGATATTTCCATGTTTATACAGATAGTGGTGTAGTTATTTCCATGTTTGTAGGCATTGCGGTTTAGATATTTCCATGTTTATAGAGATGGCGGTGTAGATATTTCCATGTTTACACAGATAACAGTGAAGATATTTACATGTTCCTACAGATGGCTGTGTAGATATTTCCATGTTTATACAGATAGCAGTGTAGATATTTCCGTGTTTTTAGAGATAGCCGTGTAGTTATTTCCATGTAAATAGGCATAGCGGTGTAGATATTTCCATGTTTATATAGATAGAGGTGTAGATATTTCCTAGTTTATACAGACAGCGGTGTAGATATTTCCATGTTTATAGAGATAGCGATGTAGACATTTCCACGTTTATACAGATAGCGGTGTAGATATTTCCATGTTCTTACAGATGGCGGTGTAGATATTTCCATCCTTATACAGATAGCCGTGTAGATATTTCCATGTTTATACAGATGGTGGTGTAGATATTTCCATGTTTATACAGATGGCGGTGTAGATATTTCCATCTTTATACACATGGTGGAGTAGATTTTTCCATACTCATACAGATGGCGGTGTAGATATTTCCATGTTTATAGAGAAGGTGGTGTAGATATTTCCATGTTTATACAGATGGCGGTGTCGATATTTCCATGTTTATACAGATGGCGGTGTAGATATTTCCATATTTATACAGATGGCTGTGTAGATATTTCCATGTTCTTACACATGGCGGTGGAGATATTTCCATCTTTATACAGATGGCTGTGTAGATATTTCCATGTTTATACAGATGGCAGTGTAGGCATTTCAATGTTTATAGAGATGGCGGTGTAGATATTTCCATGTTTATACAGATAGCTGCGTAGATATTTCCGTCTTTATACAGATGGCAGTGTAGATATATCCAGGTTTATACAAATAGCGGTGTAGATATTTCCATGTTTATACAGATGGCAGTGTAGATATTTCCATGTTTATAGAGATGGCGGTGTAGATATTTCCATGTTTATAGAGATATCGGTGTAGTTATTTGCATGTAAATAGGCATAGCGGTGTAGATATTTCCATGTTTATATAGATAGAGGTTTAGATATTTCCTAGTTTATACAGATAGCGGTGTAGATATTTCCATGTTTATGCAGATAGAGGAGTAGATATTTCCACTTTTATGGAGATAGCGGTGACGATATTTCCATTTTTATACAGATAGCGGTGCAGATATTTCCATGTTCCTGCAGATGGCTGTGTAGATATTTCAAAGTTTATACAGATAGTGGTGTAGATATTTCCATGTTTACAAAGATAGCGTAGATATTTCCATGTTCCTACAGCTGGTGGAGTAGATGCTTCCATGCTTACACAGATAGTGGTGTAGATATTTCCAAGTTTATGCAGATAGCGGTGGAGATATTTCCACTTTTATGGAGTTAGCGGTGTAGATATTTCCATGTTTATACAGAAAGCGGTTTAGATATTTCCATGTTCCTACAAATGGCACTGTAGATATTTCCATGTTTATAGAGTTGGCGGTTTAGACATTTCCATCTTCGTACACATGGCGGTGTAGATATTTCCATCTTCATACACATAACGGTGTAGATATTTCCATGTTTATACAGGTGAGGGTGTATATATTTCCATACTCATACAGATGGCGTTGTAGATATTTCCATGTTTATAGAGATAACGGTGTAGGTATTTCCATGTTTACACAGATAGCGGTGTAGATATTTCAATGTTTACACAGATAGCATTGTAGATATTTACATTTTTACACAGATAGCGGTGTAGGTATTTCCATGGTTATAGAGATATCGGTGTAGATATTTCCAGGTTTCTACAGATTGCAGTGTAGATATTTCCACGTTTATATAGAAGGCTGTGTAGATATTTCCATGTTTATACAGATAGCGGTGTAGATATTTCCATGTTTACACAGATAGCGGTGTAGATATTTCCATGTTTACACAGATAGCGTATTAGATATTTCCATGTTTATACAGATAGCGGTGTAGATATTTCCATGTTTATAGAGATAGCGGTGTAGACATTGCCAGGTTTATGCAGATAGGGGTGTAGATATTTCCATGTTTATAGAGATGGCGGTGTAGATATTTAAATGTTTATACAGATGGCTGTGTAGATATTTCCATCTTTATACATTTGGTGATGTAGATATTTCCGTCCTTATACAGATAGCGGTGTAGATATTACCATGTTTATACAGATGGCGGTGTAGATATATCCATGTTTATAGAGATGGCGGTGTAGATATTTCCATGTTTATAGAGATAACGGTGTAGTTATTTCCATTTTAATAGGCATAGCGGTGTAGATATTTCCATGTTTATGGAGACAGAGGTGTAGATATTTCCTAGTTTAAACAGATAGCGGTGTAGATATTTCCATGTTTATAGAGATAGCGGTGTAGACATTTCCACGTTTATACAGATAGTGGTGTGGATATTTAAAGCTTCATACAGATGCTGGTGTAGATATTTCCATCCTTATACAGATAGCGGTGTAGATATTTCCGTGTTTGTACAGATGGCGGTGTAGAAATTTCCATCTTTATGGAGATGGCGGTGTAGATATTTCCATGTTTATTGAGACACAGGTGTAGATATTTCCATGTTTATACAGATAGCGGTGTAGATATTTCCATGTTTATACAGATAGCTGTTTAGATATTTCCATGTTTATGAAGAGGGCGGTGTAGATATTTCCATGTTAATAGATATGGCCGTGTAGATATTTCCATGTTTAAAGAGATGACAGTGTAGGTATTTCCATTTTTATAGAGAGAGCGGTGTATTTATTTCCATGTAAATAGGCATAGCGGTGTAGGTATTTCCTTGTTTATAGAGATAGAGGTGTAGATATTTCCTAGTTTAAACAGATAGCGGTGTAGATATTTCCATGTTTATTGAGACAGAGGTGTAGATATTTCCATGTTTATACAGATAGCGGTGTAGATATTTCCATGTTTATACAGAGAGCTGTGTAGATATTTCCATCTTTTTACAGATGGCGGTGTAGATATTTCCATGTTTATACAGATGGCGGTGTAGATATTTCCATGTTAATAGATATGGCAGTGTACATATTTCCATGTTTAAAGATATGACAGTGTAGATATTTCCATTTTTATAGAGATACGGTGTATTTATTTCCATGTAAATAGGCATAGCAGTGTAGATATTTCCTTGTTTATAGAGTTAGAGGTGTAGATATTTCCTAGTTTAAACAGATAGCGGTTTAGATATTTCCATGTTTATAGAGATAGCTGTGTAGACATTTCCACGTTTATACAGTAAGCGATGTAGATATATCCATGTTCATACAGATGGCGGTGTAGATATTTCCATCCTTATACAGATAGCGGTGTAGATATTTCCATGTTTATACAGATGGCTGTGTAGATATTTCCATGTTTATGGAGATGGCGGTGTAGGTATTTCCATGTTTATAGAGACAGAGGTGTAGATGTTTCCATCTTTATACAGATAGCGGTGTAGTTATTTCCATGTTCATAGAGATGGCGGTGTAGATATTTACATGTTTACAGAGATAGAGGTGTAGATATTTCCTTGTTTATAGAGATAGCGGTGTAGATATTTCCATGTTTATACTGATGGCGGTGTAGATATTTCCATCTCTATACAGATGGCGGCGTACATATTTCCATGTTCATACAGATGTCGGTGTAGATATTTCCATGTTTTTAGATATGGCGGTGTAGATATTTCCATGTTTATACAGATAGCGGTGTAGATATTTCCATGTTTATACAGTTAGCTGTGTAGATATTTCCATCGTTATACAGAAGGCGGTGTAGATATTTCCATGTTCATACAGACGGCGGTGTAGATATTTCCATGTTTATACAGAAGACGGTGTAGATATTTGAATGTTTATAAAGATGGCAGTGTAGATATTTCCATGTTTATACAGATAGAGGTGTAGATATTTCCATGTTTATACAGATAGCTGTGTTGATATTTACATCTTTATACAAATGGCGGTGTAGATATTTCCAAGTTTTTATAGATGGCGGTGTAGATATTTCAATCTTTATACAGATGGCGGTGTAGCTATTTCCATGTTTATAGAGATGGCGGTGCAGATATTTCCATGTTTATAGGGATAGCGGTGTAGTTATTTCCATGTTAATAGGCATAGCGGTGTAGATATTTCCATGTTTATAGAGATGGCGGTGTAGATATTTCCATGTTTATCGAGATAGAGGTGTAGATATTTCCTTGTGTATACAGATAGAGGTGAAAATATTTCCATGTTTATAGTGATAGCGGTGTAGACATTGCCACGTTTATACAGATAGCGGTGTAGATATTTCCATGTTTATAGAGATGGCGGTGTAGACATTTCCATGTTTATACAGATGGCTGTGTAGATATTTCCACCTTTATACAGATGGTGGTGTAGATATTTCCATGTTTACACTGATAGCGGTGTAGATATTTCCATGTTTTTACAGATGGCGGTGTAGATATTTCCATGTTTATAGAGATGGCGGTGTAGATATTTCCATGTTTATAGAGATAACGGTGTAGACATTTCCACGTTTATACAGTAAGCGGTGTAGATATATCCATGTTCATACAGATGGCGGTGTAGATATTTCCATCCTTATACAGATAGCGTTGTGGATATTTCCATGTCTATACAGATGGCTGTGTAGATATTTCCATGTTTATGGAGATGGCGGTGTAGATATTTCCATGCTTATAGAGACAGAGGTGTAGATGTTTCCTTGTTTATACAGATAGCGGTGTAGATATTTCCATGTTTATAAAGATAGTGTTGTAGCCATTTCCAAATTTATACAGATAGCGGTGTAGATATTTAAAGGTTCATACAGGTGGTGGTGTAGATATTTCCATCCTTATACTGATAGCGGTGTAGGTATTTCCATGTTTATGCAGATGGCGGGGTAGATATTTCCATCTTTATGCAGATGGCGGTGTAGATATTTCCATGTTCATAGAGATGGCAGTGTAGATATTTCCATGTTTACAGAGATAGAGGTGTAGGTATTTCCTTGTTTATAGAGATAGCGGTGTAGATATTTCCATGTTTATACAGATGGCGGTGTAGATATTTCCATCTCTATACAGATGGCGGTGTACATATTTCCATGTTCATACAGATGGCGGTGTAGATATTTCCATGTTTTTAGACATGGCGGTGTAGATATTTCCATGTTTATACAGATAGCGGTGTAGATATTTCCATGTTTATGCAGTTAGCAGTGTAGATATTTCCATCGTTATTCAGATGGCGGTGTAGATATTTCCGTGTTCATTCAGATGGAGGTGTAGATATTTCCATGTTTATACAGATTACGGTGTAGATATTTCCATGTTTATACAGAAGGCGGCGTAGATATTTCCATGTTTATGGAGATGGCAGCGTAGATATTTCCATGTTTAGACAGATAGCGGTGTAGATATTTCCATGTTTATACAGATAGCTGTGTAGATATTGACATCCTTATACAAATGGCGGTGTAGATATTTCCATGTTTATATAGATGGCGGTGTAGATATTTCCATCTTTATACAGATGGTGGTGTAGGTATTTCCATGTTTATAGAGGTGGCAGTGTAGATATTTCCATGTTTATACAGATAGTGGTGTAGTTATTTCCATGTTAGTAGGCATCGCTGTGTAGATATTTCCATGTGTATACAGATGGCGTTGTACATATTTCCATGTTTACACAGATAACAGTGAAGATATTTACATGTTCCTACAGATGGCTGTGTAGATATTTCCATGTTTATATAGATAGCAGTGTAGATATTTCCGTGTTTTTAGAGATAGCCGTGTAGTTATTTCCATGTAAATAGGCATAGCAGTGTAGATATTTCCATGTTTATATAGATAGAGGTGTAGATGTTTCCTAGTTTATACAGACAGCGGTGTAGATATTTCCATGTTTATAGAGATAGCGATGTAGACATTTCCACGTTTATACAGATAGCGGTGTAGATATTTCCATGTTCTTACAGATGGCGGTGTAGATATTTCCATCCTTATACAGATAGCCGTGTAGATATTTCCATGTTTATACTGATGGTGGTGTAGATATTTCCATGTTTATACAGATGGCGGTGTAGATATTTCAATCTTTATACACATGGCGGAGTAGATTTTTCCATATTCATACAGATGGCGGTGTAGATATTTCCATGTTTATAGAGATGGTGGTGTGGATATTTCCATGTTTATACAGATGGCGGTGTCGATATTTCCATGTTTATACAGATGGCGGTGTAGATATTTCCATATTTATACAGATGGCGGTGTAGATATTTCCATGTTCTTACACATGGCGGTGGAGATATTTCTATCTTTATACAGATGGCAGTGTAGATATTTCCATGTTTATAGAGATGGCAGTGTAGATATTTCCATGTTTATAGAGATGGCGGTATAGATATTTCCATGTTTATACAGGTGGTGGTGTAGATATTTCCATCTTTATACAGATGGCGGTGTAGATATTTCCATCTTTATACAGATGGCGGTGTAGATATTTCCATGTTCATACACAAGGCGGTGTAGATATTTCCATCTTTATACAGATGGCTCTGTAGATATTTCCATGTTTATACAGATGGCAGTGTAGGCATTTCCATGTTTATAGAGATGGCGGTGTAGATATTTCCATGTTTATACAGATAGCTGCGTAGATATTTCCATCTTTATACAGATGGCAGTGTAGATATATCCATGTTTATACAAATGGTGGTGTAGATATTTCCATGTTTATACAGATGGCGGTGTAGATATTTCCATGTTTATACAGATGGCGGTGTAGATATTTCCATGTTTATAGAGATAGCGGTGTAGTTATTTCCATGTAAATAGGCATAGCGGTGTTGATATTTCCATGTTTATAGGGATAGAGTTGTAGATATTTCCTAGTTTATACAGATAGCGGTGTAGATATTTCCATGTTTATAGAGATAGCGGTGTAGACATTGCCACGTTTATGCAGATAGGGGTGTAGATATTTCCATGTTTATAGAGATGGCGGTGTAGATATTTCCATGTTTATACAGATGGCTGTGTAGATATTTCCATCTTTATACATTTGGTGATGTAGATATTTCCGTCCTTATACAGATAGCGGTGTGGATATTACCATCTTTATACAGATGGCGGTGTAGATATATCCATGTTTATAGAGAGGGCGGTGTAGATATTTCCATGTTTATAGAGATAACGGTGTAGTTGTTTCCATGTTAATAGGCATGTCGGTGTAGATATTTCCATGTTTATGGAGACAGAGGTGTAGATATTTCCTAGTTTAAACAGATAGCGGTGTAGATATTTCCATGTTTATAGAGATAGCGGTGTAGACATTTCCACGTTTATACAGATAGTGGTGTAGATATTTAAAGCTTCATACAGATGCTGGTGTAGATATTTCCATCCTTATACAGATAACGGTGTAGATATTTCCGTGTTTGTACAGATGGCGGTGTAGAAATTTCCATCTTTATGGAGATGGCGGTGTAGATATTTCCATGTTTATTAAGACAGAGGTGTAGATATTTCCATGTTTATACAGATAGCGGTGTAGATATTTCCATGTTTATACAGATAGCTGTGTAGATATTTCCATCTTTATACAGA
The DNA here is from genome assembly GCF_029281585.2 of Gorilla gorilla gorilla. Lineage (NCBI taxonomy): Eukaryota > Metazoa > Chordata > Mammalia > Primates > Hominidae > Gorilla > Gorilla gorilla. The sequence goes on along the minus strand of NC_073233.2, from coordinate 5,076,376 downwards.
GGGCGTTGTAGATATTTCCTTGTTTATAGAGATAGAGGTGTAGATATTTCCTAGTTTAAACAGATAGCGGTGTAGATATTTCCATGTTTATTGAGACAGAGGTGTAGATATTTCCATGTTTATACAGATAGCGGTGTAGATATTTCCATGTTTATACAGAGAGCTGTGTAGATATTTCCATCTTTTTACAGATGGCGGTGTAGATATTTCCATGTTTATACAGATGGCGGTGTAGATATTTCCATGTTAATAGATATGGCAGTGTACATATTTCCATGTTTAAAGAGATGACAGTGTAGATATTTCCATTTTTATAGAGATACGGTGTATTTATTTCCATGTAAATAGGCATAGCGGTGTAGATATTTCCTTGTTTATAGAGTTAGAGGTGTAGATATTTCCTAGTTTAAACAGATAGCGGTGTAGATATTTCCATGTTTATAGAGATAGCTGTGTAGACATTTCCACGTTTATACAGTAAGCGGTGTAGATATATCCATGTTCATACAGATGGCGGTGTAGATATTTCCATCCTTATACAGATAGCGGTGTAGATATTTCCATGTTTATACAGATGGCTGTGTAGATATTTCCATGTTTATGGAGATGGCCGTGTAGGTATTTCCATGTTTATAGAGACAGAGGTGTAGATGTTTCCATCTTTATACAGATAGCGGTGTAGTTATTTCCATGTTCATAGATATGGCGGTGTAGATATTTACATGTTTACAGAGATAGAGGTATAGATATTTCCTTGTTTATAGAGATAGCGGTGTAGATATTTCCATGTTTATACTGATGGCGGTGTAGATATTTCCATCTCTCTACAGATGGCGGCGTACATATTTCCATGTTCATACAGATGTCGGTGTAGATATTTCCATGTTTTTAGATATGGCGGTGTAGATATTTCCATGTTTATAGAGATAGCGGTGTAGATATTTCCATGTTTATACAGTTAGCTGTGTAGATATTTCCATCGTTATACAGAAGGCGGTGTAGATATTTCCATGTTCATACAGACGGCGGTGTAGATATTTCCATGTTTATACATAAGGCGGTGTAGATATTTGAATGTTTATAAAGATGGCAGTGTAGATATTTCCATGTTTATACAGATAGAGGTGTAGATATTTCCATGTTTATACAGATAGCTGAGTTGATATTTACATCTTTATACAAATGGCGGTGTAGATATTTCCAAGTTTTTATAGATGGCGGTGTAGATATTTCAATCTTTATACAGATGGTGGTGTAGCTATTTCCATGTTTATAGAGATGGCGGTGTAGATATTTCCATGTTTATAGGGATAGCTGTGTAGTTATTTCCATGTTAATAGGCATAGCGGTGTAGCTATTTCCATGTTTATAGAGATGGCGGTGTAGATATTTCCATGTTTGTAGGGATAGCTGTGTAGTTATTTCCATGTTAATAGGCATAGCAGTGTAGATATTTCCATGTTTATACAGAAAGCGGTGTAGATATTTCCATGTTCCTACAAATGGCACTGTAGATATTTCCATGTTTATAGAGTTGGCGGTTTAGACATTTCCATCTTCATACAGATTGCGGTGTAGATATTTCCATCTTCATACACATAACGGTGTAGATATTTCCATGTTTATAAAGGTGAGGGTGTATATATTTCCATACTCATACAGATGGCGTTGTAGATATTTCCATGTTTATAGAGATAGCGGTGTAGGTATTTCCATGTTTACACAGATAGCGGTGTAGATATTTCAATGTTTACACAGATAGCATTGTAGATATTTACATTTTTATACAGATAGCGGTGTAGATATTTCCATGGTTATAGAGATATCGGTGTAGATATTTCCAGGTTTCTACAGATTGCAGTGTAGATATTTCCACGTTTATATAGATGGCTGTGTAGATATTTCCATGTTTATACAGATAGCTGTGTAGATATTTCCATGTTTACACAGATAGCAGTGTAGATATTTCCATGTTTACACAGATAGCGTATTAGATATTTCAATGTTTATACAGATAGCGGTGTAGATATTTCCATGTTTATAGAGATAGCGGTGTAGACATTGCCACGTTTATGCAGATAGGGGTGTAGATATTTCCATGTTTATAGAGATGGCGGTGTAGATATTTACATGTTTATACAGATGGCTGTGTAGATATTTCCATCTTTATACATTTGGTGATGTAGATATTTCCGTCCTTATACAGATAGCGGTGTGGATATTACCATCTTTATACAGATGGCGGTGTAGATATATCCATGTTTATAGAGAGGGCGGTGTAGATATTTCCATGTTTATAGAGATAACGGTGTAGTTGTTTCCATGTTAATAGGCATGTCGGTGTAGATATTTCCATGTTTATGGAGACAGAGGTGTAGATATTTCCTAGTTTAAACAGATAGCGGTGTAGATATTTCCATGTTTATAGAGATAGCGGTGTAGACATTTCCACGTTTATACAGATAGTGGTGTAGATATTTAAAGCTTCATACAGATGCTGGTGTAGATATTTCCATCCTTATACAGATAGCGGTGTAGATATTTCCGTGTTTGTACAGATGGCGGTGTAGAAATTTCCATCTTTATGGAGATGGCGGTGTAGATATTTCCATGTTTATTAAGACAGAGGTGTAGATATTTCCATGTTTATACAGATAGCGGTGTAGATATTTCCATGTTTATACAGATAGCTGTGTAGATATTTCCATCTTTATACAGAGGGCGTTGTAGATATTTCCTTGTTTATAGAGATAGAGGTGTAGATATTTCCTAGTTTAAACAGATAGCGGTGTAGATATTTCCATGTTTATTGAGACAGAGGTGTAGATATTTCCATGTTTATACAGATAGCGGTGTAGATATTTCCATGTTTATACAGAGAGCTGTGTAGATATTTCCATCTTTTTACAGATGGCGGTGTAGATATTTCCATGTTTATACAGATGGCGGTGTAGATATTTCCATGTTAATAGATATGGCAGTGTACATATTTCCATGTTTAAAGAGATGACAGTGTAGATATTTCCATTTTTATAGAGATACGGTGTATTTATTTCCATGTAAATAGGCATAGCGGTGTAGATATTTCCTTGTTTATAGAGTTAGAGGTGTAGATATTTCCTAGTTTAAACAGATAGCGGTGTAGATATTTCCATGTTTATAGAGATAGCTGTGTAGACATTTCCACGTTTATACAGTAAGCGGTGTAGATATATCCATGTTCATACAGATGGCGGTGTAGATATTTCCATCCTTATACAGATAGCGGTGTAGATATTTCCATGTTTATACAGATGGCTGTGTAGATATTTCCATGTTTATGGAGATGGCGGTGTAGGTATTTCCATGTTTATAGAGACAGAGGTGTAGATGTTTCCATCTTTATACAGATAGCGGTGTAGTTATTTCCATGTTCATAGATATGGCGGTGTAGATATTTACATGTTTACAGAGATAGAGGTGTAGATATTTCCTTGTTTATAGAGTTAGCGGTGTAGATATTTCCATGTTTATACTGATGGCGGTGTAGATATTTCCATCTCTCTACAGATGGCGGCGTACATATTTCCATGTTCATACAGATGTCGGTGTAGATATTTCCATGTTTTTAGATATGGCGGTGTAGATATTTCCATGTTTATAGAGATAGCGGTGTAGATATTTCCATGTTTATACAGTTAGCTGTGTAGGTATTTCCATCGTTATACAGAAGGCGGTGTAGATATTTCCATGTTCATACAGACGGCGGTGTAGATATTTCCATGTTTATACATAAGGCGGTGTAGATATTTGAATGTTTATAAAGATGGCAGTGTAGATATTTCCATGTTTATACAGATAGAGGTGTAGATATTTCCATGTTTATACAGATAGCTGAGTTGATATTTACATCTTTATACAAATGGCGGTGTAGATATTTCCAAGTTTTTATAGATGGCGGTGTAGATATTTCAATCTTTATACAGATGGCGGTGTAGCTATTTCCATGTTTATAGAGATGGCGGTGTAGATATTTCCATGTTTATAGGGATAGCTGTGTAGTTATTTCCATGTTAATAGGCATAGCGGTGTAGATATTTCCATGTTTATAGAGATGGCGGTGTAGATATTTCCATGTTTATCGAGATAGAGGTGTAGATATTTCCTTGTGTATACAGATAGAGGTGAAAATATTTCCATGTTTATAGTGATAGCGGTGTAGACATTGCCACGTTTATACAGATAGCGGTGTAGATATTTCCATGTTTATAGAGATGGCGGTGTAGACATTTCCATGTTTATACAGATGGCTGTGTAGATATTTCCACCTTTATACAGATGGTGGTGTAGATATTTCCATGTTTACACTGATAGCGGTGTAGATATTTCCATGTTTTTACAGATGGCGGTGTAGATATTTCCATGTTTATAAAGATAGTGTTGTAGCCATTTCCAAATTTATACAGATAGCGGTGTAGATATTTAAAGGTTCATACAGGTGGTGGTGTAGATATTTCCATCCTTATACTGATAGCGGTGTAGGTATTTCCATGTTTATGCAGATGGCGGGGTAGATATTTCCATCTTTATGCAGATGGCGGTGTAGATATTTCCATGTTCATAGAGATGGCAGTGTAGATATTTCCATGTTTACAGAGATAGAGGTGTAGGTATTTCCTTGTTTATAGAGATAGCGGTGTAGATATTTCCATGTTTATACAGATGACGGTGTAGATATTTCCATGTTTATACAGAAGGCGGCGTAGATATTTCCATGTTTATAGAGATGGCAGCGTAGATATTTCCATGTTTAGACAGATAGCGGTGTAGATATTTCCATGTTTATACAGATAGCTGTGTAGATATTGACATCCTTATACAAATGGCGGTGTAGATATTTCCATGTTTATATAGATGGCGGTGTAGATATTTCCATCTTTATACAGATGGCGGTGTAGGTATTTCCATGTTTATAGAGGTGGCAGTGTAGATATTTCCATGTTTATACAGATAGTGGTGTAGTTATTTCCATGTTAGTAGGCATAGCTGTGTAGATATTTCCATGTGTATACAGATGGCGTTGTAGATATTTCCATGTTTACACAGATAACAGTGAAGATATTTACATGTTCCTACAGATGGCTGTGTAGATATTTCCATGTTTATACAGATAGCAGTGTAGATATTTCCGTGTTTTTAGAGATAGCCGTGTAGTTATTTCCATGTAAATAGGCATAGCAGTGTAGATATCTCCATGTTTATATAGATAGAGGTGTAGATGTTTCCTAGTTTATACAGAGAGCGGTTTAGATATTTCCATGTTTATAGAGATAGCGATGCAGACATTTCCACGTTTATACAGATAGCGGTGTAGATATTTCCATGTTCTTACAGATGGCAGTGTAGATATTTCCATCCTTATACAGATAGCCGTGTAGATATTTCCATGTTTATACTGATGGTGGTGTAGATATTTCCATGTTTATACAGATGGCGGTGTAGATATTTCAATCTTTATACACATGGCGGAGTAGATTTTTCCATATTCATACAGATGGCGGTGTAGATATTTCCATGTTTATAGAGATGGTGGTGTGGATATTTCCATGTTTATACAGATGGCGGAGTAGATATTTCCATATTTATACAGATGGCGGTGTAGATATTTCCATGTTCTTACACATGGCGGTGGAGATATTTCCATCTTTATACAGATGGCAGTGTAGATATTTCCATGTTTATAGAGATGGCAGTGTAGATATTTCCATGTTTATAGAGATGGCGGTATAGATATTTCCATGTTTATACAGGTGGCGGTGTAGATATTTCCATCTTTATACAGATGGCGGTGTAGATATTTCCATCTTTATACAGATGGCGGTGTAGATATTTCCATGTTCATACACAAGGCGGTGTAGATATTTCCATCTTTATACAGATGGCTCTGTAGATATTTCCATGTTTATACAGATGGCAGTGTAGGCATTTCCATGTTTATAGAGATGGCGGTGTAGATATTTCCATGTTTATACAGATAGCTGCGTAGATATTTCCATCTTTATACAGATGGCAGTGTAGATATATCCATGTTTATACAAATGGCGGTGTAGATATTTCCATGTTTATACAGATGGCAGTGTAGATATTTCCATGTTTATAGAGATGGCGGTGTAGATATTTCCATGTTTATAGAGATAGCGGTGTAGTTATTTCCATGTAAATAGGCATAGCGGTGTTGATATTTCCATGTTTATAGGGATAGAGTTGTAGATATTTCCTAGTTTATACAGATAGCGGTGTAGACATTTCCATGTTTATGGAGATAGCGGTGTAGACATTTCCACGTTTATACAGATAGCGGTGTAGATATTTCCATATTCTTACAGATGGCGGTGCAGATATTTCCATCCTTATACAGATAGCCGTGTAGAAATTTCCATGTTTATACAGATGGCGGTGTAGATATTTCCATGTTTATGGAGATGGCGGTGTAGATATTTCCATGTTTATAGAGATAACGGTGTAGTTATTTCAAAGTTAATAGGCATAGCGGTGTAGATATTTCCATGTTTATAGAGAGAGAGGTGTAGATGTTTCCTTGTTTATACAGATATAGGTGTAGATAATTCCATGTTTATAGTGTTAGCGGTGTAGACATTTCCAAATTTATACAGATAGCGGTGTAGGTATTTAAAGGTTCATACAGATGGTGGTGTGGATATTTCCATCCTTATACAGATAGCGGTGTAGATATTTCCAAGTTTATGCAGATAGAGGAGTAGATATTTCTACTTTTATGCAGATAGCGGTGAAGATATTTCCATGTTTATACAGATAGCGGTGTGGATATTTCCATGTTCCTGCAGATGGGTGTGTAGATATTTACAAGTTTATACAGATAGTGGTGTAGATATTTCCATGTTTACACAGATAGCGTAGATATTTCCATGTTCCTACAGCTGGTGGTGTAGATGTTTCCATGCTTACACAGATAGTGGTGTAGATATTTCCAAGTTTATGCAGATAGCGGTGGAGATATTTCCAGTTTTATGGAGTTAGCGGTGTAGATATTTCCATGTTTATACAGATTGCTGTGTAGATATGTACATCTTTATTCAAATGGCGGTGTAGATATTTCCAGGTTTATACAGATGGCGGTGTAGATATTTCCATCTTTATACAGATGGCGGTGTAGGTATTTCCATGTTTATAGAGATGGCGGTGTGGATATTTCCATGTTTATAGAGATAGTGGTGTAGTTATTTCCATGTTAATAGGCATAGCGGTGTAGAAAATTCCATGTTTATAGAGATGGCGGTGTAGATATTTCCTTGTTTATAGAGATAGCAATGTAGTTATTTCCAAGTAAATAGGCATACCGGTGTAGATATTTCCATGTTTATAGAGATAGAGGTGTAGATATTTCCTACTTTATACAGATAGCGGTGTAGATATTTCCATGTTTATAGAGATAGCGGTCTAGACATTTCCACGTTTATACAGATAGCGGTGTAGATATATCCATGTTCATACAGATGGCGGTGTAGATATTTCCATCCTTATAGAGATAGCGTTGTAGATATTTCCATGTTTATACAGATGGCGGTGTAGATATTTCCACGTTTATGGAGATGGCGGTGTAGGTATTTCCATGTTTATAGAGATAACGGTGTAGTTATTTCAACGTTAATGGGCATAGCGGTGTAGATATTTCCATATTTACAGAGAGAGAGGTGTAGATGTTTCCTTGTTTATACAGATAGCGGTGAGGATATTTCCATGAGTATAGAGATAGTGGTGTAGACATTTCCAAATTTATACAGATAGTGGTGTAGATATTTAAAGGTTCATACAGATGGTGGTGTAGATATTTCCATCCTTATACAGATAGCGGTGTAGACATTTCCACGTTTATACAGTAAGCAGTGTAGATATGTCCATGTTCATACAGATGGCGGTGTAGATATTTCCATCCTTATATAGATAGCGTTGTGGATATTTCCATGTTTATACAGATGGCGGTGTAGATATTTCCATGCTTATAGAGACAGAGGTGTAGATGTTTCCTTGTTTATACAGATAGCGGTGTAGATATTTAAAGGTTCATACAGGTGGTGGTGTAGATATTTCCATCCTTATACAGATAGCGGTGTAGATATTTCCATGTTTATACAGATGGCGGGGTAGATATTTCCATCTTTATACAGATGGCGGTGTAGATATTTCCATGTTCATAGAGATGGCAGTGTAGATATTTCCATGTTTACAGAGATAGAGGTGTAGATATTTCCTTGTGTATAGAGATAGCGGTGTAGATATTTCCATGTTTATACTGATGGCGGTGTAGATATTTCCATCTCTATACAGATGGCGGTGTACATATTTCCATGTTCATACAGATGGCGGTGTAGATATTTCCATGTTTTTAGACATGGCGGTGTAGATATTTCCATGTTTATACAGATAGCGGTGTAGATATTTCCACGTTTATACAGTAAGCGGTGTAGATATATCCATGTTCATACAGATGGCGGTGTAGATATTTCCATGTTCATACAGATAGCTGTGTAGATATTTACATCTTTATACAAATGGCGGTGTAGATAATTCCATGTTTATACAGTTAGCTGGGTAGATATTTCCATCGTTATACTGATGGCGGTGAAGATATTTCCATTTTCATACAGATGGCGGTGTAGGAATTTCCATGTTTACACAGATGACGGTGTAGATATTTCCATGTTCATACAGAAGGCGTTGTAGATATTTCCATGTTTATAGAGATGGCGGTATAGATATTTCCATGTTTATACAGATAGTGGTGTAGATATTTCCATCTTTATACAGATGGCGGTGTAGGTATTTCCATGTTTATAGAGATGGCGGTGTAGTTATTTCCATGTTTATAGAGACAGACGTGTAGATGTTTCCTTGTTTATACAGATAGCGGTGTAGATATTTACATGTTTATAGAGATAGTGGTGTAGCCATTTCCAAATTTATACAGATAGCAGTGTAGATATTTAAAGGTTCATACAGATGGTGGTGTAGATATTTCCATCCTTATACAGATAGCGGTGTAGATATTTCCATGTTTATACAGATGGCGGTGAAGATATTTCCATCTTTATACAGATGGCGGTGTAGATATTTCCATGTTCATAGAGATGGCGGTGTAGATATTTCCATCTTTATACAGACGGCGGTGTAGGTATTTCCATGTTTATAGAGGTGGCGGTGTAGATATTTCCATGTTTATACAGATAGTGGTGTAGTTATTTCCATGTTAATAGGCATAGCGGTGTAGATATTTCCATGTTTATGGAGATGGCGGTGTAGATATTTCCATGTTTACACAGAAAACAGTGAAGATATTTACATGTTGCTACAGATGGCTGTGTAGATATTTCCATGTTTATACAGATAGCAGTGTAGATATTTCTGTGTTTTTAGTGATAGCCGTGTAGTTATTTCCATGTAAATAGGCATAGCGGTGTAGATATTTCCATGTTTAAATAGATAGAGGTGTAGATATTTCCTAGTTTATACAGACAGCGGTGTAGATATTTCCATGTTTATAGAGATAGCGATGTAGACATTTCCACGTTTATACAGATAGCGGTGTAGATATTTCCATGTTCTTACAGATGGCGGTGTAGATATTTCCATCCTTATACAGATAGCCGTGTAGATATTTCCATGTTTATACAGATGGTGGTGTAGATATTTCCATGTTTATACAGATGGCGGTGTAGATATTTCCATCTTTATACACATGGCGGAGTAGATTTTTCCATATTCATACAGATGGCAGTGTAGATATTTCCATGTTTATAGAGAAGGTGGTGTAGATATTTCCATGTTTATACAGATGGCGGTGTCGATATTTCCATGTTTATAGAGATGGCGGTGTAGATATTTCCATGTTCTTACACATGGCGGTGGAGATATTTCCATCTTTATACAGATGGCAGTGTAGATATTTCCATGTTTATAGAGATGGCAGTGTAGATATTTCCATGTTCATACAGATGGCGGTGTAGATATTTCCATCCTTATACAGATAGCGGTGTAGATATTTCCATGTTTATGCAGATGACGGTGTAGATATTTCCATCTTTATACAGATGGCGGTGTAGATATTTCGATGTTCATACAGATGGCGGTGTAGATATTTCCATGTTTATAGAGATGGCGGTGTAGATATTTCCATGTTTATAGAGATGGCAGTGTAGATATTTCCATGTTCATACAGATGGCGGTGTAGATATTTCCATCCTTATACAGATAGCGGTGTAGATATTTCCATCTTTATACAGATGGCGGTGTAGATATTTCCATCTTTATACAGATGGCGGTGTAGATATTTCTATGTTCATACACAAGGCGGTGTAGATATTTCCATCTTTATACAGATGGCTGTGTAGATATTTCCATGTTTATACAGATGGCAGTGTAGGCATTTCAATGTTTATAGAGATGGTGGTGTAGATATTTCCATGTTTATACAGATAGCTGTGTAGATATTTCGATCTTTATACAGATGGCAGTGTAGATATATCCATGTTTATACAAATGGCGGTGTAGATATTTCCATGTTTATACAGATGGCAGTGTAGATATTTCCATGTTTATAGAGATGGCGGTGTAGATATTTCCATGTTTATACAGGTGACGGTGTATATATTTCCATACTCATACAGATGGCGTTGTAGATATTTCCATGTTTATAGAGATAGCGGTGTAGGTATTTCCATGTTTACACAGATAGCGGTGTAGATATTTCAATGTTTACACAGATAGCATTGTAGATATTCACATTTTTATACGGATAGCGGTGTAGATATTTCCATGGTTATAGAGATATCGGTGTTGATATTTCCAGGTTTCTACAGATTGCAGTGTAGATATTTCCACGTTTATATAGATGGCTGTGTAGATATTTCCATGCTTATACAGATAGCGGTGTAGATATTTCCATGTTTGCACAGATAGCGGTGTAGATATTTCCATGTTTACACAGATAGCGTATTAGATATTTCCATGTTTATACAGATAGCGGTGTAGATATTTCCATGTTTATAGAGATAGCGGTGTAGACATTGCCACGTTTATGCAGATAGCGGTGTAGATATTTCCATGTTTATAGAGATGGCGGTGTAGATATTTAAATGTTTATACAGATGGCTGTGTAGATATTTCCATCTTTATACATTTGGTGATGTAGATATTTCCGTCCTTATACAGATAGCGGTGTAGATATTACCATGTTTATACAGTTGGCGGTGTAGATATATCCATGTTTATAGAGATGGCGGTGTAGATATTTCCATGTTTATAGAGATAACGGTGTAGTTATTTCCATTTTAATAGGCATGTCGGTGTAGATATTTCCATGTTTATGGAGACAGAGGTGTAGATATTTCCTAGTTTAAACAGATAGCGGTGTAGATATTTCCATGTTTATAGAGATAGCGGTTTAGACATTTCCACGTTTATACAGATAGTGGTGTAGATATTTAAAGCTTCATACAGATGCTGGTGTAGATATTTCCATCCTTATACAGATAGCGGTGTAGATATTTCCGTGTTTGTACAGATGGCGGTGTAGAAATTTCCATCTTTATGGAGATAGCGGTGTAGATATTTCCATGTGTATTGAGACAGAGGTGTAGATATTTCCATGTTTATACAGATAGAGGTGTAGATATTTCCATGTTTATACAGATAGCTGTGTAGATATTTCCATGTTTATACAGAGGGCGGTGTAGATATTTCCATGTTTATGAAGATGGCGGTGTAGATATTTCCATGTTAATAGATATGGCCGTGTAGATATTTCCATGTTTAAAGAGATGACAGTGTAGATATTTCCATTTTTATAGAGATAGCGGTGTATTTATTTCCATGTAAATAGGCATAGCGGTGTAGATATTTCCTTGTTTATAGAGATAGAGGTGTAGATATTTCCTAGTTTAAACAGATAGCGGTGTAGATATTTCCATGTTTATTGAGACAGAGGTGTAGATATTTCCATGTTTATACAGATAGCAGTGTAGATATTTCCATGTTTATACAGATAGCTGTGTAGATATTTCCATGTTTATACAGAGGGCGGTGTAGATATTTCCATGCTTATGAAGATGGCGGTGTAGATATTTCCATGTTAATAGATATGGCCGTGTAGATATTTCCATGTTTAAAGAGATGACAGTGTAGATATTTCCATTTTTATAGAGATAGCGGTGTATTTATTTCCATGTAAATAGGCATAGCGGTGTAGATATTTCCTTGTTTATAGAGATAGAGGTGTAGATATTTCCTAGTTTAAACAGATAGCAGTGTAGATATTTCCATGTTTATTGAGACAGAGGTGTAGATATTTCCATGTTTATACAGATAGCTGTGTAGATATTTCCATGTTTATACAGAGAGCTGTGTAGATATTTCCATCTTTATACAGAAGGCGGTGTAGATATTTCCATGTTTATACAGATGGCGGTGTAGATATTTCCATGTTAATAGATATGGCAGTGTAGATATTTCCATGTTTAATTAGATGACAGTGTAGATATTTCCATTTTTATAGAGATACGATGTATTTATTTCCATGTAAATAGGCATAGCGGTGTAGATATTTCCTTGTTTATAGAGATAGAGGTGTAGATATTTCCTAGTTTAAACAGATAGCGGTGTAGATATTTCCATGTTTATTGAGACAGAGGTGTAGATATTTCCATGTTTATACAGATAGCGGTGTAGATATTTCCATGTTTATACAGATAGCTGTGTAGATATTTCCATGTTTATACAGAGGGCGGTGTAGATATTTCCATGCTTATGAAGATGGCGGTGTAGATATTTCCGTGTTAATAGATATGGCCGTGTAGATATTTCCATGTTTAAAGAGATGACAGTGTAGATATTTCCATTTTTATAGAGATAGCGGTGTATTTATTTCCATGTAAATAGGCATAGCGGTGTAGATATTTCCTTGTTTATAGAGATAGAGGTGTAGATATTTCCTAGTTTAAACAGATAGCGGTGTAGATATTTCCATGTTTATTGAGACAGAGGTGTAGATATTTCCATGTTTATACAGATTACGGTGTAGATATTTCCATGTTTATACAGAGAGCTGTGTAGATATTTCCATCTTTATACAGAGGGCGGTGTAGCTATTTCCATGTTTATACAGATGGCGGTGTAGATATTTCCATGTTAATAGATATGGCAGTGTAGATATTTCCATGTTTAATTAGATGACAGTGTAGATATTTCCATTTTTATAGAGATACGGTGTATTTATTTCCATGTAAATAGGCATAGCGGTGTAGATATTTCCTTGTTTATAGAGATAGAGGTGTAGATATTTCCTAGTTTAAACAGATAGCGGTGTAGATATTTCCATGTTTATAGAGATAGCGGTGTAGACATTTCCACGTTTATACAGTATGCGGTGTAGATATATCCATGTTCATGCAGATGGCGGTGTAGATATTTCCATCCTTATACAGATAGCGGTGTAGATATTTCCATGTTTATACAGATGGCTGTGTAGATATTTCCATGTTTATGGAGATGGCGGTTTAGATATTTCCATGTTTATAGAGACAGAGGTGTAGATGTTTCCTTGTTTATACAGATAGTGGTGTAGATATTACCATGTTAATAGAGATAGCGGTATAGCCATTTCCAAATTTATACAGATAGCGGTGTAGATATTTAAAGGTTCATACAGATGGTGGTGTAGATATTTCCATCCTTATAGAGATAGCGGTGTAGATTTTTCCATGTTTATACAGATGGCAGTGTAGATATTTCTATCTTTATACAGATAGCGGTGTAGTTATTTCCATGTTCTTAGAGATGGCGGTGTAGATATTTACATGTTTACAGAGATAGAGGTGTAGATATTTCCTTGTTTATAGAGATAGCGGTGTAGATATTTCCATGTTTATACAGATGGCGGTGTAGATATTTCCATCTCTATACAGATGGCGGTGTACATATTTCCATATTCATACAGATGTCGGTGTAGATATTTCCATGTTTTTAGATATGGCGGTGTAGATATTTCCATGTTTATACAGATAGCGGTGTAGATATTTCCATGTTTATACAGTTAGCTGTGTAGATATTTCCATCGTTATACAGAAGGCGGTGTAGATATTTCCATGTTCATACAGACGGCGGTGTAGATATTTCCATGTTTATACAGATGACGGTGTAGATATTTCCATGTTTATACAGAAGGCGGTGTAGATATTTCCATGTTTATAAAGATGGCAGTGTAGATATTTCCATGTTTATACAGATAGCGGTGTAGATACTTCCATGTTTATACAGATAGCTGTGTAGATATTTACATCTTTATACAAATGGCGGTGTAGATATTTCCATGTTTTTATAGATGGCGGTGTAGATATTTCCATTTTTATACAGATGGCGGTGTAGCTATTTCCATGTTTATAGAGATGGCGGTGTAGATATTTCCATCCTTATACAGATAGCGTTGTGGATATTTCCATGTCTATACAGATGGCTGTGTAGATATTTCCATGCTTATGGAGATGGCGGTGTGGATATTTCCATGCTTATAGAGACAGAGGTGTAGATGTTTCCTTGTTTGTACAGATAGCGGTGTAGATATTTCCATGTTTATAAAGATAGTGGTGTAGCCATTTCCAAATTTATACAGATAGCGGTGTAGATATTTAAAGGTTCATACAGGTGGTGGTGTAGATATTTCCATCCTTATACAGATAGCGGTGTAGATATTTCCATGTTTATACAGATGGCGGGGTAGATATTTCAATCTTTATACAGATGGCGGTGTAGATATTTCCAAGTTCATAGAGATGGCAGTGTAGATATTTCCATGTTTACAGAGATAGAGGTGTAGATATTTCCTTGTTTATAGAGATAGCGGTGTAGATATTTCCATGTTTATACAGATGGCGGTGTAGATATTTCCATCTCTATACAGATGGCGGTGTACATATTTCCATGTTCATACAGATGGCGGTGTAGATATTTCCATGTTTTTAGACATGACGGTGTAGATATTTCCATGTTTATACAGATAGCGGTTTAGATATTTCCATGATTATACAGTTAGCTGTGTAGATATTTCCATCGTTATACGGATGGCGGTGTAGATACTTCCGTGTTCATACAGATGGAGGTGTAGATATTTCCATGTTTATACAGATGACGGTGTAGATATTTCCATGTCTATACAGAAGGTGGTGTAGATATTTCCATGTTTATAGAGATGGCAGCATAGATATTTCCATGTTTACTCAGATAGCGGTGTAGATATTTCCATGTTTATACAGATAGCTGTGTAGATATTTACATCCTTATACAAATGGCGGTGTAGATATTTCCATGTTTATATAGATGGCGGTGTAGATATTTCCATCTTTATACAGATGGCGGTGTAGGTATTTCCATGTTTATAGAGGTAGCAGTGTAGATATTTCCATGTTTATACAGATAGTGGTGTAGTTATTTCCATGTTAGTAGGCATAGTGGTGTAGATATTTCCATGTTTATAGAGATGGCGGTGTAGATATTTCCATGTTTACACAGATAACAGTGAAGACATTTACATGTTCCTACAGATGGCTGTGTAGATATTTCCATGTTTATACAGATAGCAGTGTAGATATTTCCGTGTTTTTAGAGATAGCCGTGTAGCTATTTCCATGTAAATAGGCATAGCGGTGTAGATATTTCCATGTTTATATAGATAGAGGTGTAGATATTTCCTAGTTTATACAGACAGCGGTGTAGATATTTCCATGTTTATAGAGATAGCGATGTAGATATTTCCACGTTTATACAGATAGCGGTGTAGATATTTCCATGTTCTTACAGATGGCGGTGTAGATATTTCCATCCTTATACAGATAGCCGTGTAGATATTTCCATGTTTATACAGATGGTGGTGTAGATATTTCCATGTTTAAACAGATGGCGGTGTAGATATTTCCATCTTTATACACATGGCGGAGTAGATTTTTCCATATTCATACAGATGGCAGTGTAGATATTTCCATGTTTATAGAGAAGGTGGTGTAGATATTTCCATGATTATAGAGATGGCGGTGTCGATATTTCCATGTTTATACAGATGGCGGTGTAGATATTTCCATATTTATACAGATGGCGGTGTAGATATTTCCATGTTCTTACACATGGCGGTGGAGATATTTCCATCTTTATACAGATGGCAGTGTAGATATTTCCATGTTTATAGAGATGGCAGTGTAGATATTTCCATGTTCATACAGATGGCGGTGTAGATATTTCCATCCTTATACAGATAGCGGTGTAGATATTTCCATGTTTATACAGATGACGGTGTAGATATTTCCATCTTTATACAGATGGCGGTGTAGATATTTCGATGTTCATACAGAAGGCAGTGTAGATATTTCCATGTTTATAGAGATGGCGGTATAGATATTTCCATGTTTATACAGGTGGCGGTGTAGATATTTCCATCTTTATACAGATGGCGGTGTAGATATGTCCATGTTCATACACAAGGCGGTGTAGATATTTCCATCTTTATACAGATGGCTGTGTAGATATTTCCATGTTTATACAGATGGCAGTGTAGGCATTTCAATGTTTATAGAGATGGCGGTGTAGATATTTCCATGTTTATACAGATAGCTGCGTAGATATTTCCATCTTTATACAGATGGCAGTGTAGATATATCCATGTTTATACAAATGGCGGTGTAGATATTTCCATGTTTATACAGATGGCAGTGTAGATATTTCCATGTTTATAGAGATGGCGGTGTAGATATTTCCATGTTTATAGAGATAGCGGTGTAGTTATTTCCATGTAAATAGGCATAGCGGTGTAGATATTTCCATGTTTATAGAGATAGAGGTGTAGATATTTCCTAGTTTATACAGATAGCGGTGTAGATATTTCCATGTTTATTGAGATAGCGGTGTAGACATTTCCACGTTTATACAGATAGCGGTGTAGATATTTCCATATTCTTATAGATGGCTGTGCAGATATTTCCATCCTTATACAGATAGCCGTGTAGAAATTTCCATGTTTATACAGATGGCAGTTTAGATATTTCCATGTTTATGGAGATGGCGGTGTAGATATTTCCATGTTTATAGAGATAACGGTGTAGTTATTTCAAAGTTAATAGGCATAGCGGTGTAGATATTTCCATGTTTATAGAGACAGAGGTGTAGATGTTTCCTTGTTTATACAGATATAGGTGTAGATAAATCCATGTTTATAGAGATAGCGGTGTAGACATTTCCAAATTTATACAGATAGCGGTGTAGGTATTTAAAGGTTCATACAGATGGTGGTGTGGATATTTCCATCCTTATACAGATAGCGGTGTAGATATTTCCAAGTTTATGCAGATAGCGGAGTAGATATTTCCACTTTAATGCAGATAGCGGTGAAGATATTTCCATGTTTATACAGATAGCGGTGTAGATATTTCCATGTTCCTGCAGATGGTTGTGTAGATATTTCCAAGTTTATACAGATAGTGGTGTAGATATTTCCATGTTTACACAGATAGCGTAGATATTTCCATGTTCCTACAGCTGGTGGTGTAGATGTTTCCAAGCTTACACAGATAGTGGTGTAGATATTTCCAAGTTTATGCAGATAGCAGTGGAGATATTTCCACTTTTATGGAGATAGCGGTGTAGATATTTCCATGTTTATACAGAAAGCGGTGTAGATATTTCCATGTTCCTACAAATGGCGTTGTAGATATTTCCATGTTTATAGAGTTGGCGGTTTAGACATTTCCATCTTCGTACAGATGGCGGTGTAGATATTTCCATCTTCATACACATAACGGTGTAGATATTTCCATGTTTATACAGGTGACGGTGTATATATTTCCATACTCATACAGATGGCGTTGTAGATATTTTCATGTTTATAGAGATAGCGGTGTAGGTATTTCCATGTTTACACAGATAGCGGTGTAGATATTTCAATGTTTACACAGATAGCATTGTAGATATTTACATTTTTATACAGATAGCGGTGTAGATATTTCCATGGTTATAGAGATATCGGTGTAGATACTTCCAGGTTTCTACAGATTGCAGTGTAGATATTTCCACGTTTATATAGATGGCTGTGTGGATATTTCCATGTTTATAGAGATAGCGGTGTAGATATTTCCATGTTTACACAGATAGCGGTGTAGATATTTCCATGTTTACACAGATAGCGTATTAGATATTTCCATGTTTATACAGATAGCGGTGTAGATATTTCCATGTTTATAGAGATAGCGGTGTAAACATTGCCACGTTTATACAGATAGGGGTGTAGATATTTCCATGTTTATAGAGATGGCGGTGTAGATATTTAAATGTTTATACAGATGGCTGTGTAGATATTTCCATCTTTATACATTTGGTGATGTAGATATTTCCATCCTTATACAGATAGCGGTGTAGATATTTCCATGTTTATACAGATGGCGGTGTAGATATTTCCTAGTTTAAACAGATAGCAGTGTAGATATTTCCATGTTTATAGAGATAGCTTTGTAGACATTTCCACGTTTATACAGTAAGCGGTGTAGATATATACATGTTCATACAGATCACGGTGTAGATATTTCCATCCTTATACAGATAGCGGTGTAGATATTTCCATGTTTATACAGATGGCTGTGCAGATGTTTCCATGTTTATGGAGATGGCGGTGTAGATATTTCCATGTTTATTGAGACAGAGGTGTAGATGTTTCCTTCTTTATACAGTTAGCGGTGCAGATATTTCCATGTTTATAATGATAGCGGTGTAGCCATTTCCAAATTTATACAGATAGCGGTGTAGATATTTAAAGGTTCATACAGATGGTGGTGTAGATATTTCCATCCTTATACACATAGCGGTGTAGATATTTCCATGTTTATACAGATGGCGGTGTAGATATTTCCATCTTTATACAGATAGCGGTGTAGTTATTTCCATGTTCATAAAGATGGCGGTGTAGATATTTCCATGTTTACAGAGATAGAGGTGTAGATATTTATTTGTTTATAGAGATAGCGGTGTAGATATTTCCATGTTTATACAGATGTCGGTGTAGATATTTCCATTTCTATACAGATGGCGGTGTACATATTTCCATGTTCATACAGATGGCGGTGTAGATATTTCCATGTTTTTAGACATGGTGGTGTAGGCATTTCCATGTTTATACAGGTAGCGGTGTAGATATTTCCATGTTTATATAGATGGCAGTGTAGATATTTCCATGTTTATACAGATAGCGGTATAGATATTTCCATGTTTATACAGATAGCTGTGTAGGTATTTACATCTTTATAGAGATGGCGGTGTAGATATTTCCATGTTTATACAGATAGCTGTGTAGATATTTCCATCTTTATACAGATGGCAGTGTAGATATATCCATGTTTATACAAATGGCGGTGTAGATATTTCCATGTTTATACAGATGGCAGTGTAGATATTTCCATGTTTATAGAGATGGCGGTGTAGATATTTCCATGTTTATAGAGATAGCGGTGTAGTTATTTCCATGTAAATAGGCATAGCGGTGTAGATATTTCCATGTTTATAGAGATAGAGGTGTAGATATTTCCTAGTTTATACAGATAGCCGTGTAGATATTTCCATGTTTATAGAGATAGCGGTGTAGACATTTCCACGTTTATACAGATAGCGGTGTAGATATTCCCATATTCTTTCAGATGGCGGTGCAGATATTTCCATCCTTATACAGATAGCCGTGTAGAAACTTCCATGTTTATACAGATGGCCGTGAAGATATTTCCATGTTTATGGAGATGGCGGTGTAGATATTTCCATGTTTATAGAGATAACGGTGTAGTTATTTCAAAGTTAATAGGCATAGCGGTGTAGATATTTCCATGTTTATAGAGACAGAGGTGTAGATGTTTCCTTGTTTATACAGATATAGGTGTAAATATTTCCATGTTTATAGAGATAGCGGTGTAGACATTTCCAAATTTATACAGATAGCGGTGTAGGTATTTAAAGGTTCATACAGATGGTGGTGTGGATATTTCCATCCTTATACAGATAGCGGTGTAGATATTTCCAAGTTTATGCAGATAGAGGAGTAGATATTTCCACTTTTATGCAGATAGCGGTTAAGATATTTCCATGTTTTTACAGATAGCGGTGTAGATGTTTCCATGTTCCTGCAGATGGCTGTGTAGATATTTCAAAGTTTATACAGATAGTGGTGTAGATATTTCCATGTTTACACAGATAGCGTAGATATTTCCATGTTCCTACAGCTGGTGGTGTAGATGTTTCCATGCTTACACAGATAGTGGTGTAGATATTTCGAAGTTTATGCAGATAGCGGTGGAGATATTTCCACTTTTATGGAGTTAGCAGTGTAGATATTTCCATGTTTATACAGAAAGCGGTGTAGATATTTCCATGTTCCTACAAATGGCACTGTAGATATTTCCATGTTTATAGAGTTGGCGGTTTAGACATTTCCATCTTCGTACAGATGGCGGTGTAGATATTTCCATCTTCATACACATAACGGTGTAGATATTTCCATGTTTATACAGGTGACGGTGTATATATTTCCATACTCATACAGATGGCGTTGTAGATATTTCCATGTTTATAGAGATAGCGGTGTAGGTATTTCCATGTTTACACAGATAGCGGTGTAGATATTTCAATGTTTACACAGATAGCATTGTAGATATTTACATTTTTATACAGATAGCGGTGTAGATATTTCCATGGTTATAGAGATATCGGTGTAGATATTTCCAGGTTTCTACAGATTGCAGTGTAGATATTTCCACGTTTATATAGATGGCTGTGTAGATATTTCCATGTTTTTACAGATAGCTGTGTAGATATTTACATCCTTATACAAATGGCGGTGTAGATATTTCCATGTTTATATAGATGGCGGTGTAGAAATTTCCATCTTTACACAGATGGCGGTGTAGGTATTTCCATGTTTATAGAAGTGGCAGTGTAGATATTTCCATGTTTATACAGATAGTGGTGTAGTTATTTCCATGTTAGTAGGCATAGCGGTGTAGATATTTCCATGTATATAGAGATGGCGGTGTAGATATTTCCATGTTTACACAGATAACAGTGAAGATATTTACATGTTCCTGCAGATGGCTGTGTAGATATTTCCATGTTTATACAGATAGCAGTGTAGATATTTCCGTGTTTTTAGAGATAGCCGTGCAGTTATTTCCATGTAAATAGGCATAGTGGTGTAGATATTTCCATGTTTATGTAGATAGATGTGTAGATATTTCCTAGTTTATACAGACAGCGGGGTAGATATTTCCATGTTTATAGAGATAGCGATGTAGACATTTCCACGTTTATACAGATAGCGGTGTAGATATTTCCATGTTCTTACAGATGGCGGTGTAGATATTTCCATCCTTATACAGATAGCCGTGTAGATATTTCCATGTTTATACAGATGGTGGTGTAGATATTTCCATGTTTATACAGATGGCGGTGTAGATATTTCCATCTTTATACACATGGCGGAGTAGATTTTTCCATATTCATACAGATGGCGGTGTAGATATTTCCATGTTTATAGAGAAGGTGGTGTAGATATTTTCATGTTTATACAGATGGCGGTGTCGATATTTCCATGTTTATACAGATGGCGGTGTAGATATTTCCATATTTATACAGATGGCGGTGTAGATATTTCCATGTTCTTACACATGGCGGTGGAGATATTTCCATCTTTATACAGATGGCAGTGTAGATATTTCCATGTTTATAGAGATAGCAGTGTAGATATTTCCATGTTCATACAGATGGCGGTGTAGATATTTCCATCCTTATACAGATAGCGGTGTAGATATTTCCATGTTTATACAGATGACGGTGTAGATATTTCCATCTTTATACAGATGGCGGTGTAGATATTTCGATGTTCATACAGATGGCGGTGTAGATATTTCCATGTTTATAGAGATGGCGGTATAGATATTTCCATGTTTATACAGGTGGCGGTGTATATATTTCCATCTTTATACATATGGCGGTGTAGATATTTCCATGTTTATACAGATAGCGGTGTAGATATCTCCATCTTAATACAGATGGCGGTGCAGTTATTTATATGTTCATACAGATGGCGTTGCGGATATTTCCATGTTCATACAGATGGCGGTGTAGATATTTCCATATTCTTATAGATAGCGGAACAGATATTTCCATCCTTATACAGATAGCCGTGTAGAAATTTCCATGTTTATACAGATGGCGGTGTAGATATTTCCATGTTTATGGAGATGGCGGTGTAGATATTTCCATGTTTATTCAGTTAGCTGTGTAGATATTTCCATCATTATACAGATGGCGGTGTAGATATTTCCATGTTCATACAGATGGCGGTTTAGTTATTTCCATCTCCATACAGATGGCGGTGTACATATTTCCATGTTCATACAGATGGCGGTGTAGATATTTCCATGTTTATAGAGATGGCGGTGTAGATATTTCCATGTTTAGACAGATAGCGGTGTAGATATTTCCATGTTTATACAGATAGCTGTGTATATATTTACATCTTTATACAAATGGCGGTGTAGATATTTCCATGTTTATACAGATGGCGCCGTAGATATTTCCATCTTTATACAGATGGCAGTGTAGGTATTTCCATGTATATAGAGATGGCGGTGTGGATATTTCCGTGTTTATAGAGATAGCTCTGTAGTTATTTCCATTTTAATAGGCAAAGCGGTGTAGATATTTCCATGTTTATAGAGATAGAGGTGTAGATATTTCCTTGTTTATACAGATAGCGGTGTAGATATTTCCGTGTTTATTGAGATAGCGGTGTAGACATTGCCACGTTTATACTGATAGCGGTGTAGATATTTCCATGTTTATAGAGATGGCGGTGTAGATATTTCCATGTTTATACAGATAGCTGTGTAGATATTTCCATCTTTATACAGATGGTTGTGTAGATATGTCCATCCTTATACAGATAGCAGTGTAAATATTTCCATGTTTATACAGATGGCGGTGTAGATATTTCCATGTTTGTAGAGATGGCGGTGTAGATATTTCCATGTTTATAGAGATAACGGTGTAGTTATTTCCATGTTAATAGGTATATCGGTGTGGTATTTCCATGTTTATAGAGACAGAGCTGTAGATATTTCCTTGTTTATACAGATAGCGGTGTATATATTTCCATGTTTACAGAGATATCCGTGTAGACATTTCCACTTTTATACAGATAGAGGTGTAGATATATAAAGGTTCATACAGACGGTGGTGTAGATATTTCCATCCTTATACAGATAGCAGTGTAGATATTTCCATGTTTGTACAGATGGCGGTGTAGATATTTCCATCTTTTTACAGATGGCGGTGTATATATTTCCATGTTCATAGAGATGGCGGTGTAGATATTTCCATGTTTACAGAGATAGAGGTGTAGATATTTCCGTGTTTATAGAGATAGCGGTGTAGATATTTCCATGTTTATACAGATAGCGGTGTAGATATTTCCATGTTTATACAGATAGCTGTGTAGATATGTACATCTTTATACAAATGGCGGTGTAGATATGTACATCTTTATACAGATATCGGTGTAGATATTTCCATCTTTATACAGATGGTGGTGTAGGTATTTCCATGTTTATACAGATGGCGGTGTAGATATTTCCATGTTTATAGAGATAGCGGTGTAGTTATTTCCATGTTAATAGGCATAGCGGTGTAGAAATTTCTATGTTTATAGAGATGGCGTTGTAGATATTTCCATGTTTACAGAGATAGAGGTGTAGATATTTCCTTGTTTATAGAGATAGCGGTGTAGATATTTCCATGTTTATACAGATGGCCGTGTAGATTTTCCCATCTCTGTACAGATGGCGGCGTACATATGTCCATGTTCGTACAGATGGCGGTGTAGGTATTTCCATGTTTTTAGACATGGCGGTGTAGATATTTCCATGTTTATACAGATATTGGTGTAGATATTTCCATGTTTATACAATTAGCTGTGTAGATATTTCCTTCGTTATACTGATGGCGGTGTAGATATTTCCATGTTCATACAGATGGCGGTGTAGATATTTCCATGTTTATACAGATGGCGGTGTAGATATTTTCATGTTTATACAGATAGCGGTGTAGTTATTTCCATGTTTATACAGATAGCTGTGTGGATATTTACATCTTCATACAAATGGCGGTGTAGGTTTTTCCATGTTTATATAGATGGCAGTGTAGATATTTCCATCTTTATACTGATGGCGGTGTAGGTATTTCCATTTTTATAGAGATGGCGGTGGAGATATTTCCATGTTCATAGAGAAGGCGGTGTAGATATTTCCATGTTTACAGAGACAAAGGTGTAGATATTTCCTTGTTTATAGAGATAGCGGTGTAGATATTTCCATGATTATACAGATGACGGTGTAGATATTTCCATCTCTATACAGATGGCGGTGTACACATATCCATGTTCATACAGCTGGCGGTGTAGGTATTTCCATGTTTTTAGTCATGCGGGTGTAGATATTTCCATGTTTATACAGATAGCGGTGTAGATATTTCCGTGTTTATACAGTTAGCTGTGTAGATATTTCCATCGTTATACTGATGGCTGTGTAGATTTTTCCACGTTCGTACAGATGGCGGTGTAGATATTTCCATGTTTATACAGATGACGGTGTAGATATTTCCATGTTTATACAGAAGGCGGTGTAGATATATCCATGTTTACAGAGATTGCGGTGTAGATATTTCCATGTTTATACAGATAGCGGTGTAGATATTTCCATGTTTATACAGATAGCTGTGTAGATATTTACATTTTTATACAAATGGCGGTGTAGGTTTTTCCATGTTTATATAGATGGCATTGTAGATATTTCCATCTTTGTACAGATGGCGGTGTAGGTATTTCCATGTTTATAGAGATGGCCGTGTAGATATTTCCATGTTTATAGAGATAGCGGTGTAGTTATTTACATGTTAATAGGCATAGCGGTGTAGATATTTCCATGTTTATAGAGATAGAGGTGTAGATATTTCCTTGTTTATACAGATAGCGGTGTAGATATTTCCATGTTTATAGAGATAGCAGTGTAGACATTGCGACGTTTATACAGATAGCGGTGTAGATATTTCCATGTTTATAGAGATGGCGGTGTAGATATTTCCATGTTTATACAGATAGCTCTGTAGATATTTCCATCTTTATACAGATGGTGGTGTAGATATTTCCATCCTTATACAGATAGCGCTGTATATATTTCCATGTTTATACAGATGGCGGTGTTGATATTTCCATGTTTATAGAGATGGCGTTGTAGATATTTCCACGTTTATAGAGATAACGGTGTAGTTATTTCCATACTAATAGGCATAGCGGCGTAGATATTTCCATGTTTATAGAGACAGAAGTTTAGATATTTCCTTGTTTATACAGATAGCGGTGTAGATATTTCCATGTTTATACAGATAGCTGTGTAGATATTTCCATCTTTATACAGATGGTTGTGTAGATATTTCCATCCTTATACAGATAGCAGTGTAAATATTTCCATGTTTATACAGATGGCGGTGTAGATATTTCCATGTTTGTAGAGATGGCGGTGTAGATATTTCCATGTTTATAGAGATAACGGTGTAGTTAATTCCATATTAATAGGTATATCGGTGTGGTATTTCCATGTTTATAGAGACAGAGCTGTAGATATTTCCTTGTTTATACAGATAGCGGTGTATATATTTCCATGTTTATAGAGATATCGGTGTAGACATTTCCACTTTTATACAGATAGAGGTGTAGATATTTAAAGGTTCATACAGACGGTGGTGTAGATATTTCCATCCTTATACAGATAGCAGTGTAGATATTTCCATGTTTGTACAGATGGCGGTGTAGATATTTCCATCTTTTTACAGATGGCGGTGTAGATATTTCCATGTTCATAGAGATGGCGGTGTAGATATTTCCATGTTTACAGAGATAGAGGTGTAGATATTTCCGTGTTTATAGAGATAGCAGTGTAGATATTTCCATGTTTATACAGATAGCAGTGTAGATATTTCCATGTTTATACAGATAGCTGTGTAGATATGTACATCTTTATACAAATGGCGGTGTAGATATGTACATCTTTATACAGATGGCGGTGTAGATATTTCCATCTTTATACAGATGGTGGTGTAGGTATTTCCATGTTTATACAGATGGCGGTGTAGATATTTCCATGTTTATAGAGATAGCGGTGTAGTTATTTCCATGTTAATAGGCATAGCGGTGTAGAAATTTCTATGTTTATAGAGATGGCGGTGTAGATATTTCCATGTTTACAGAGATAGAGGTGTAGATATTTCCTTGTTTATAGAGATAGCGGTGTAGATATTTCCATGTTTATACAGATGGCCGTGTAGATTTTCCCATCTCTGTACAGATGGCGGCGTACATATGTCCATGTTCGTACAGATGGCGGTGTAGGTATTTCCATGTTTTTAGACATGGCGGTGTAGATATTTCCATGTTTATACAGATAGCGGTGTAGATATTTCCATGTTTATACAATTAGCTGTGTAGATATTTCCTTCGTTATACTGATGGCGGTGTAGATATTTCCATGTTCATACAGATGGCGGTGTAGTTATTTCCATGTTTATACAGATGGCGGTGTAGATATTTTCATGTTTATACAGATAGCGGTGTAGTTATTTCCATGTTTATACAGATAGCTGTGTGGATATTTACATCTTTATACAAATGGCGGTGTAGGTTTTTCCATGTTTATATAGATGGCAGTGTAGATATTTCCATCTTTATACTGATGGCGGTGTAGGTATTTCCATTTTTATAGAGATGGCGGTGGAGATATATCCATGTTCATAGAGAAGGCGGTGTAGATATTTCCATGTTTACAGAGACAAAGGTGTAGATATTTCCTTGTTTATAGAGATAGCGGTGTAGATATTTCCATGATTATACAGATGACGGTGTAGATATTTCCATCTCTATACAGATGGCGGTGTACACATATCCATGTTCATACAGCTGGCGGTGTAGGTATTTCCATGTTTTTAGTCATGCGGGTGTAGATATTTCCATGTTTATACAGATAGCGGTGTCGATATTTCAGTGTTTATACAGTTAGCTGTGTAGATATTTCCATCGTTATACTGATGGCTGTGTAGATTTTTCCACGTTCGTACAGATGGCGGTGTAGATATTTCCATGTTTATACAGATGATGGTGTAGATATTTCCATGTTTATACAGAAGGCGGTGTAGATATATCCATGTTTACAGAGATTGCGGTGTAGATATTTCCATGTTTATACAGATAGCGGTGTAGATATTTCCATGTTTATACAGATAGCTGTGTAGATATTTACATTTTTATACAAATGGCGGTGTAGGTTTTTCCATGTTTATATAGATGGCATTGTAGATATTTCCATCTTTGTACAGATGGCGGTGTAGGTATTTCCATGTTTATAGAGATGGCGGTGTAGATATTTCCATGTTTATAGAGATAGCGGTGTAGTTATTTACATGTTAATAGGCATAGCGGTGTAGATATTTCCATGTTTATAGAGATAGAGGTGTAGATATTTCCTTGTTTATACAGATAGCGGTGTAGATATTTCCATGTTTATAGACATAGCGGTGTAGACATTGCGACGTTTATACAGATAGCGGTGTAGATATTTCCATGTTTATAGAGATGGCGGTGTAGATATTTCCATGTTTATACAGATAGCTCTGTAGATATTTCCATCTTTATACAGATGGTGGTGTAGATATTTCCATCCTTATACAGATAGCGCTGTATATATTTCCATGTTTATACAGATGGCGGTGTTGATATTTCCATGTTTATAGAGATGGCGGTGTAGATATTTCCACGTTTATAGAGATAACGGTGTAGTTATTTCCATACTAATAGGCATAGCGGCGTAGATATTTCCATGTTTATAGAGACAGAAGTTTAGATATTTCCTTGTTTATACAGATAGCGGTGTAGATATTTCCATGTTTATACAGTTAGCTGTGTAGATATTTCCATCGTTATGCAGATGGCGGTGTAGATATTTCCATGTTCATACATATGGCGGTGTAGATATTTCCATGTTTATACAGATGACGGTGTAGATATTTCCATGTTTATACAGAAGGCGGTGTAGATATTTCCATGTTTATAGAGATGGCAGTGTAGTTATTTCCATGTTTATACAGATAGCGGTGTAGATATTTCCATGTTTATACAGATAGCTGTGTAGATATTTTCATCTTTATTCAAATGGCGTTGTAGGTTCTTCCATGTTTATATAGATGGCAGTGTAGATATTTCCATCTTTATTCTGATGGCGGTGTAGGTATTTCCATGTTTATAGAGATGGCGGTGTAGTTGTTTACATGTTAATAGGCATTGCGGTGTAGATATTTCCATGTTTATAGAGATAGAGGTGTAGATATTTCCTTGTTTATACAGATAGCGGTGTAGATATTTCCATGTTTTTAGAGATAGCGGTGTAGACACTGCCACGTTTATACAGATAGTGGGGTAGATATTTCCATGTTTATAGAGATGGCAGTGTATATATTTCCATGTTCATACAGATGGCGGTGTAGATATTTCCATGTTTATACAGATAGCGGTGTAGATATTTCCATGTTTATACAGTTAGCTGTGTAGATATTTCCTTCGTAATACTGATGGCGGTGTAGACATTTCCATGTTTATACAGATAGCGGTGTAGATATTTCCATGTTTATACAGATAGCTGTGTGGATATTTACATCTATACACAAATGGCGGTGTAGGTTTTTCCATGTTTATATAGATGGCAGTGTAGATATTTCCATCTTTATACAGATGGCGGTGTAGGTATTTCCATTTTTATAGAGATGGCGGTGTAGGTATTTCCATGTTTATAGAGATAGCGGTGTAGTTATTTACATGTTAATAGGAATAGCGGTGTAGATATTTCCATGTTTATAGAGATAGAGGTGTAGATATTTCCTTTTTTATACAGATAGCGGTGTAGATATTTCCATGTTTATACAGATAGCGGTGTAGACATTGCCACGTTTATACAGATAGCGGTGTAAATACTTCCATGTTTATAGAGATGGCGGTGTAGATATTTCCATGTTTATACAGATAGCTCTGTAGATATTTCTATCTTTATACAGATGGTGGTGTAGATATTTCCATCCTTATACAGATAGCGGTGTAGATATTTCCATGTTTATACAGATGGCGGTGTAGATATTTCCATGTTTATAGAGATGGCGTTGTAGATATTTCCCCGTTTATAGAGATAACTGTGCTGATTTTTCCATATTAGTAGTCATAGCGGTGTAGATATTTCCATGTTTATAGAGACAGAGGTGTAGATATTTCCTTGTTTATACAGATAGCGGTGTAGATATTTTCATGTTTATACAGTTAGCTGTGTAGATATTTCCATCGTTATCCAAATGGCGGTGTAGATATTTCCATGTTCATACATATGTCGGTGTAGATATTTCAATGTTTATACAGATGACGGTGTAGATATTTCCATGTTTATACAGAAGGCGGTGTAGATATTTCCATGTTTATAGAGATGGCAGTGTAGATATTTCCATGTTTATACAGATAGCGGTGTAGATATTTCGATGTTTATACAGATAGCTGTGTAGATATTTACTTCTTTATACAGATGGCGGTGTAGGTTTTTCCATGTTTATATTGATGGCAGTGTAGATATTTCCATCTTTATACAGATGGCGGTGTAAGTATTTCCATGTTTATAGAGATGGCGGTGTAGATATTTCCATGTTTATAGAGATAGCGGTGTAGTTATTTACATGTTAATAGGCATAGCGGTGTAGATATTTCCATGTTTATAGAGATAGAGGTGTAGATATTTCCTTGTTTATACAGATAGCGGTGTAGATATTTCCATGTTTATAGAGATAGCGGTGTAGACATTGCCACGTTTATACAGATAGCGGTGTAGATATTTCCATGTTTATAGAGATGGCGGTGTAGGTATTTCCATGTTTATGCAGATAGCTCTTTAGATATTTCCATCTTTATACAGATGGTGGTGTAGATATTTCCATCCTTATACAGATAGCTGTGTAGATATTTCCATGTTTATACAGATGGCGGTGTAGATATTTCCATGTTTATAGAGATGGCGGTGTAGATATTTCCATCTCTATACAGATGGCGGTGTAAATATATCCATGTTCATACAGATGGCGGTGTAGGTATTTCCATGTTTTTAGACATGGCGGTGAAGATATTTCCATGTTTATACAGATAGCGGTGTAGATATTTCCATGTTTATACAGTTAGCTGTGTAGATATTTCCATCGTTATACTGATGGCGGTGTAGATATTTCCATGTTTATACAGAAGGTGGTGTACATATGTACATCTTTACAGAAATGGCGGTGTAGATATTTCCATGTTTATACAGATGGCGGTGTAGATATTTACATCTTTATACAGATGGCGGTGTAGGTATTTTCATGTTTATAGAGATGGCGGTGTAGATATTTCCACATTTATAGAGATAGTGGTGTAGTGATTTCCATGTTAATAGGCATAGCGGTGTAGATATTTCCATGTTTATAGAGATGGCGGTGTAGATATTTCCATGTTTATAGAGATAGCGGTGTAGTTATTTCCATGTAAATAGGCATACCGGTGTAGATATTTCCCTGTTTATAGAGATAGAGGAGTAGTTATTTCCTAGTTTATACAGATAGCGGTGTAGATATTTCCATGTTTATAGAGATAGCGGTGTAGACATTGCCACATTTATACAGATAGCGGTGTAGATATATCCAGGTTCATACAGATGGCGGTGTAGATATCTCCATCCTTATAGAGATAGCGGT
Organism: Gorilla gorilla gorilla; assembly: GCF_029281585.2. NCBI lineage: Eukaryota > Metazoa > Chordata > Mammalia > Primates > Hominidae > Gorilla > Gorilla gorilla. The sequence goes on along the minus strand of NC_073233.2, from coordinate 5,045,440 downwards.
ATAGATATTTCCATGTTTATACAGATGGCCGTGTAGATTTTTCCATGTTTATGGAGATGGCGGTGTAGATAATTCCATGTTTATAGAGATAACGGTGTAGTTATTTCAACGTTAAGGGGCATAGCGGTGTAGATATTTCCATGTTTATAGAGAGAGAGGTGTAGATGTTTCCTTGTTTATACAGATAGCGGAGTAGATATTTCCATGTGAAAAGAGATAGCGGTGTAGACATTTCCAAATTTATACAGATAGCTATGTAGATATTTAAAGGTTCATACAGATGGCGGTGTAGACATTTCCATCCTTATACAGATAGCGGTGTAGATATTTCCATGTTTATGCAGATGGCGGTGTGGATATTTCCATCTTTATACAGATGGCGGTGTAGATATTTCCATGTTCATAGAGATGGCGGTGTAGATATTTCCATGTTTACAGAGATAGCGGTGTAGATATTTCCTTGTTTATAGAGATAGCGGTGTAGATATTTTCATGTTTATACAGATGGCGGTGTAGTTATTTCCATCTCCATACAGATGGCGGTGTACATATTTCCATGTTCATACAGATGGCGGTGTAGATATTTCCATGTTTCTAGACATGGCGGTGTAGATATATTCATGTTTATACAGATAGCGGTGTAGATATTTCCATGTTTACTCAGTTAGCTGTGTAGATATTTCCATCATTATACAGATGGCGGTGTAGATATTTCCATGTTCATACATATGGCGGTGTAGTTATTTCCATCTCCATACAGATGGCGGTGTACATATTTCCATGTTCATACAGATGGCGGTGTAGATATTTCCATGTTTATAGAGATGGCGGTGTAGTTATTTCCATGTTAATAGGCATAGCGGTGTAGAAATGTCCATGTTTATAGAGATGGCGGTGTAGATATTTCCATGTTTACAGAGATAGAGGTGTAGATATTTCCTTGTTTATAGAGATAGCGGTGTAGATATTTCCATGTTTATACAGATGGCCGTGTAGATTTTCCCATCTCTGTACAGATGGCGGTGTACATATATCCATGTTCGTACAGATGGCGGTGCAGGTATTTCCATGTTTATAGAGATGGCGGTGTAGATGTTTCTATGTTTACAGAGATAGCGGTGTAGATATTTCCTTGTTTATAGAGATAGCGGTGTAGATATTTCCATGTTTATACAGATGGCGGTGTAGATATTTCCATCTCCATACAGATGGCGGTGTACATATTTCCCTGTTCATTCAGATGGCGGTGTAGATATTTCCATGTTTTTAGACATGGCGGTGTAGATATTTCCATGTTTACACAGATAGCGGAGTAGATATTTCCATGTTTATACAGATAGCTGTGTATATATTTACATCGTTATACAAATGGCAGTGTAGATATTTCCATCTTTATACAGATGGCAGTGTAGGTATTTCCATGTATATAGAGATGGCGGTGTAGATATTTCCATGTTTATAGAGATAGCCGTGTAGTTATTTCCAAGTTAATAGGCAAAGCTTTGTAGATATTTCCATGTTTATAGAGATGGCGGTGTAGATATTTCCATGTTTATACAGATAGCTGTGTAGATATTTCCATCTTTATACAGATTGTTGTGTAGATATTTCCATCCTTATACAGATAGCGGTGTAGATATTTCCATGTTTATACAGATGGCCCTGTAGATATTTCCATGTGTATAGAGATGGCGGTGTAGATATTTCCATGTTTATAGAGATAATGGTGTAGTTATTTACGTGTTAATAGGCATAGCGTTGTAGATATTTCCATGTTTATAGAGACAGAGCTGTAGATATTTCCTTGTTTATACAGATAGCGGTGTAGATATTTCCATGTTTATAGAGATATCGATGTAGACATTTCCACTTTTATACAGATAGTGGTGTAGATATTTAAAGGTTCATACAGATGGTGGTGTAGATATTTCCATCCTTATACAGATAGCACTGTAGATATTTCCATGTTTGTACAGATGGCGGTGTAGATATTTCCATCTTTTTACAGATGGCGGTGTAGATATTTCCATGTTCATAGAGATGGCGGTGTAGATATTTCCATGTTTACAGAGATAGAGGTGTAGATATTTCCTTGTTTATAGAGATAGCGGTGTAGATATTTCCATGATTATAGAGATGGCGGTGTAGATATTTCCATCTCTATACAGATGGCGGTGTACATATATCCATGTTCATACAGATGGCGGTGTAGGTATTTCCATGTTTTTAGACATGGCGGTGAAGATATTTCCATGTTTATACAGATAGCGGTGTAGATATTTCCATGTTTATACAGTTAGCTGTGTAGATATTTCCATCGTTATACTGATGGCGGTGTAGATATTTCCATGTTTATACAGAAGGCGGTGTAGATATGTACATCTTTATAGAAATGGCGGTGTAGATATTTCCATGTTTATACAGATGGTGGTGTAGATATTTACATCTTTATACAGATGGCGGTGTAGGTATTTCCATGTTTATAGAGATGGCGGTGTAGATATTTCCACATTTATAGAGATAGTGGTGTAGTTATTTCCATGTTAATTGGCATAGCGGTGTAGATATTTCCATGTTTATAGAGATGGCGGTGTAGGTATTTCCATGTTTATAGAGATAGCGGTGTAGTTATTTCCATGTAAATAGGCATACCGTTGTAGATATTTCCATGTTTATAGAGATAGAGGTGTAGATATTTCCTAGATTATACAGAGAGCGGTGTAGATATTTCCTAGATTATACAGACAGCGGTGTAGATATTTCCATGTTGATAGAGATAGCGGTGTAGACATTGCCACGTTTATACAGATAGCGGTGTAGATATTTGCATGTTTATACAGATAGCTGTGTATATATTTACATCTTTATTGAAATGGCGGTGTAGATATTTCCATGTTTATACAGATGGCGGTGTAGATATTTTTATTGTTATACAGATGGCAGTGTAGGTATTTCCATGTATATAGAGATGGCGGTGTAGATATTTCCATGTTTATAGGGATAGCCGTGTAGTTATTTCCAAGTTAATAGGCAAAGCGGTGTAGATATTTCCATGTTTATAGAGATAGAGGTGTAGACATTGCCACGTTTATACTGATAGCGGTGTAGATATTTCCATGTTTATAGAGATGGCGGTGTAGATATTTCCATGTTTATACAGATAGCTGTGTAGATATTTCCATCTTTATACAGATGGTTGTGTAGATATTTCCATCCTTATACAGATAGCGGTGTAGATATTTCCATGTTTATACAGATGGCGGTGTAGATATTTCCATGTTTATAGAGATGGCGGTGTAGATATTTCCATATTTATAGAGATAATGGTGTAGTTATTTACATGTTAATAGGCATAGCGGTGTAGATATTTCCATGTTTATAGAGGCAGAGCTGTAGATATTTCCTTGTTTGTACAGATAGCGGTGTAGATATTCCATGTTTATAGAGATATCGATGTAGACATTTCCACTTTTATACAGATAGTGGTGTAGATATTTAAAGGTTCATACAGATGGTGGTGTAGATATTTCCATCCTTATACAGATAGCACTGTAGATATTTCCATGTTTGTACAGATGGCGGTGTAGATATTTCCATCTTTTTACAGATGGCCGTGTAGATTTTTCCATCCCTATACAGATGGCGGTGTACATATATCCATGTTCATACAGATGGCGGTGTAGGTATTTCCATGTTTTTAGTCATGGAGGTGTAGATATTTCCATGTTTATACAGATAGTGGTGTAGATATTTCCATGTTTATACAGTTAGCTGTGTAGATATTTCAATCGTTATACTGATGGCGGTGTAGATATTTCCATGTTCATACACATGGAGGTGTAGATACTTCCATGTTTATACAGATGACGGTGTAGATATTTCCATGTTTACACAGAATGCGGTGTAGATATTTCCATGTTTATAGAGATTGCAGTGTAGATATTTCCATGTTTATACAGAAAGAGGTGTATATATTTCCATGTTTATACAGATAGCTGTGTAGATATATACATCTTTATACAAATGGCGGTGTAGGTATTTCCATGTTTATACAGATGGCGGTGTAGATATTTCCATCTTTATACAGATGGCGGTGTAGATATTTCCATGTTTATAGAGATGGCGGTGTAGATATTTCCATGTTTATAGAGATAGCGGTGTAGTTATTTCCATGTTAATAGGCATAGCGGTGTAGAAATTTCCATGTTTATAGAGATGGTGGTGTAGATATTTCCATGTTTATAGAGATAGCGGTGTAGTTATTTCCATGTAAATAGGCATACCGGTGTAGATATTTCCATGTTTATACAGATGGCAGTGTAGATATTTCCATGTTTATGGAGATGGCGGTGTAGGTATTTACATGTTTATAGCAATAATGGTGTAGTTATTTCAACGTTAATGGGCATAGCGGTGTAGATATTTCTATGTTGAGAGAGAGTTGTAGATGTTTCCTTGTTTATACAGATAGCGGTGTAGATATTTCCATGTGTATAGAGATAGCGGTGTAGACATTTCCAAATTTATACAGATAGAGGTGTAGATATTTAAAGGTTCATACAGATGGTGGTGTAGATATTTCCATCCTTATACAGATAGCGGTGTAGGTATTTCCATGTTTATGCAGATGGCTGTGTGGATATTTCCATCTTTATACAGATGGCGGTGTAGATATTTCCATGTTCATAGAGATGGCGGTGTAGATATTTCCATGTTTACAGAGATAGCGGTGTAGATATTTCCTTGTTTATAGAGATAGCGGTGTAGATATTTCCATGTTTATACAGATGGCGGTGAAGATATTTCCATCTCCATACAGATGGTGGTGTACATATTTCCATGTTCATACAGATGGTGGTGTAGATATTTCCATGTTTATAGAGACAGCGGTGTAGTTATTTCCATGTTAATAGACATGGCGGTGTAGATATATTCATGTTTATACATATAACAGTGTAGATATTTCCATGTTTATACAGTTAGCTGTGTAGATATTTCCATCATTATACAGATGGCGGTGTAGATATTCCCACGTTCATGCAGATGGCGGTGTAGATATTTCCATGTTTATACAGATGACGGTGTAGATATTTCCATGTTTATACAGAAGGCGGTGTAGATATTTCCATGTTTATAGAGGTAGCGGTGTAGATATTTCCATGTTTGGACAGATAGCGGTGTAGATATTTCCATGTTTATACAGATAGCTGTGTAGATATGTACATCTTTATAGAATTGGCGGTGTAGATATTTCCAGGTTTATACAGATGGCGGTGTAGATATTTCCATCTTTATACAGATGGTGGTGTAGGTATTTCCATGTTTATAGAGATGGCGGTGTAGATATTTCCATGTTTATAGAGATAGCGGTGTATTTATTTACTTGTTAATAGGCATAGCGGTGTAGAAATTTCCATGTTTATAGAGATGGCGGTGTAGCTATTTCCATGTTTATAGAGATAGCAGTGTAGTTATTTCCATGTAAAAAGGCATACCGGTGTAGATATTTCCATGTTTATAGAGATAGAGGTGTATATATCTCCTAGTTTATACAGATAGCTGTGTAGATATTTCCATCGTTATACCGATGGCGTTGTAGATATTTCCATGTTTATGCAGATAGTGGTGTGGATATTTCCATCTTTATACAGATGGCGGTGTAGATATTTCCATGTTCATACTGATGGCGGAGTAGATATTTCCATGTTTATACAGATGACGGTGTAGATATTTCCATGTTTATACAGAAGGCGGTGTAGATATTTCCATTTTTATAGAGATTGTGGTGTAGATATTTCCATGTTTATACAGATAGCGCTGTAGATATTTCCATGTTTATACAGATAGCTGTGTAGATATGTACATCTTTACAGAAATGGCGGTGTAGATATTTCCATGTTTATACACATGGCGGTGTAGATATTTCCATCTTTATACAGATGGCGGTGTAGGTATTTCCATGTTTATAGAGATGGCGGTGTAGATATTTCCATGTTTATAGAGATAGCTGTGTAGTTATTTCCATGTTAATAGGCATAGCGGTGTAGAAATTTCCATGTTTATAGAGATGGCGTTGTAGATATTTCCATGTTTACAGAGATAGAGGTGTAGATATTTCCTTGTTTATAGAGATAGCGGTGTAGATATTTCCATGTTTATGCAGATGGCCGTGTAGATTTTCCCATCTCTGTACAGATGGCGGTGTACATATATCCATGTTCATACAGATGGCCTTGTTGGTATTTCGATGTTTTAGACATGGCGGTGTAGATATATTCATGTTTATACATATAACAGTGTAGATATTTCCATGTTTATACAGTTAGCTGTGTAGATATTTCCATCATTATACAGATGGCGGTGTAGATATTCCCACGTTCATGCAGATGGCGGTGTAGATATTTCCATGTTTATACAGATGACGGTGTAGATATTTCCATGTTTATACAGAAGGCGGTGTAGATATTTCCATGTTTATAGAGGTAGCGGTGTAGATATTTCCATGTTTGGACAGATAGCGGTGTAGATATTTCCATGTTTATACAGATAGCTGTGTAGATATGTACATCTTTATAGAATTGGCGGTGTAGATATTTCCAGGTTTATACAGATGGCGGTGTAGATATTTCCATCTTTATACAGATGGTGGTGTAGGTATTTCCATGTTTATAGAGATGGCGGTGTAGATATTTCCATGTTTATAGAGATAGCGGTGTATTTATTTACTTGTTAATAGGCATAGCGGTGTAGAAATTTCCATGTTTATAGAGATGGCGGTGTAGCTATTTCCATGTTTATAGAGATAGCAGTGTAGTTATTTCCATGTAAAAAGGCATACCGGTGTAGATATTTCCATGTTTATAGAGACAGAGGTGTATATATCTCCTAGTTTATACAGATAGCTGTGTAGATATTTCCATCGTTATACCGATGGCGTTGTAGATATTTCCATGTTTATGCAGATAGTGGTGTGGATATTTCCATCTTTATACAGATGGCGGTGTAGATATTTCCATGTTCATACTGATGGCGGAGTAGATATTTCCATGTTTATACAGATGACGGTGTAGATATTTCCATGTTTATACAGAAGGCGGTGTAGATATTTCCATTTTTATAGAGATTGTGGTGTAGATATTTCCATGTTTATACAGATAGCGGTGTAGATATTTCCATGTTTATACAGATAGCTGTGTAGATATGTACATCTTTACAGAAATGGCGGTGTAGATATTTCCATGTTTATACACATGGCGGTGTAGATATTTCCATCTTTATACAGATGGCGGTGTAGGTATTTCCATGTTTATAGAGATGGCGGTGTAGATATTTCCATGTTTATAGAGATAGCTGTGTAGTTATTTCCATGTTAATAGGCATAGCGGTGTAGAAATTTCCATGTTTATAGAGATGGCGTTGTAGATATTTCCATGTTTACAGAGATAGAGGTGTAGATATTTCCTTGTTTATAGAGATAGCGGTGTAGATATTTCCATGTTTATGCAGATGGCCGTGTAGATTTTCCCATCTCTGTACAGATGGCGGTGTACATATATCCATGTTCATACAGATGGCCTTGTTGGTATTTCGATGTTTTAGACATGGCGGTGTAGATATTTCCATGTTTATACAGATAGTGGTGTAGATATTTCCATGTTTATACAGTTAGCTGTGTAGATATTTCCTTCGTTATACTGATGGCTGTGTATATATTTCCATGTTCATACAGATGGCGGTGTAGATATTTCCATGTTTATACAGATGGCGGTGTAGATATTTCCATGTTTATACAGAAGGCGGTGTAGATATTTCCATGTTTATAGAGATTGTGGTGCAGATATTTCCATGTTTATACAGATAGCGGTGTAGATATTTCCATGTTTATACAGATAGCTGTGTAGATATGTACATCTTTACAGAAATGGCGGTGTAGATATTTCCATGTTTATACACATGGCGGTGTAGATATTTCCATCTTTATACAGATGGCGGTGTAGGTATTTCCATGTATATAGAGATGGCGGTGTAGATATTTCCATGTTTATAGAGATAGCTGTGTAGTTATTTCCATGTTAATAGGCATAGCGGTGTAGAAATTTCCATGTTTATAGAGATGGCGTTGTAGATATTTCCATGTTTACAGAGATAGAGGTGTAGATATTTCCTTGTTTATAGAGATAGCGGTGTAGATATTTCCATGTTTATGCAGATGGCCGTGTAGATTTTCCCATCTCTGTACAGATGGCGGTGTACATATATCCATGTTCATACAGATGGCCGTGTTGGTATTTCCATGTTTTTAGACATGGCGGTGTAGATATTTCCATGTTTATACAGTTAGCTGTGTAGATATTTCCATCATTATACAGATGGCGGTGTAGATATTCCCACGTTCATGCAGATGGCGGTGTAGATATTTCCATGTTTATACAGATGACGGTGTAGATATTTCCATGTTTATACAGAAGGCGGTGTAGATATTTCCATGTTTATAGAGATTGCGGTGTAGATATTTCCATGTTTGGACAGATAGCGGTGTAGATATTTCCATGTTTATACAGATAGCTGTGTAGATATGTACATCTTTATAGAATTGGCGGTGTACATATTTCCAGGTTTATACAGATGGCGGTGTAGATATTTCCATCTTTATACAGATGGTGGTGTAGGTATTTCCATGTTTATAGAGATGGCGGTGTAGATATTTCCATGTTTATAGAGATAGCGGTGTATTTATTTACTTGTTAATAGGCATAGCGGTGTAGAAATTTCCATGTTTATAGAGATGGCGGTGTAGCTATTTCCATGTTTATAGAGATAGCAGTGTAGTTATTTCCATGTAAAAAGGCATACCGGTGTAGATATTTCCATGTTTATAGAGATAGAGGTGTATATATCTCCTAGTTTATACAGATAGCTGTGTAGATATTTCCATCGTTATACCGATGGCGTTGTAGATATTTCCATGTTTATGCAGATAGTGGTGTGGATATTTCCATCTTTATACAGATGGCGGTGTAGATATTTCCATGTTCATACTGATGGCGGAGTAGATATTTCCATGTTTATACAGATGACGGTGTAGATATTTCCATGTTTATACAGAAGGCGGTGTAGATATTTCCATGTTTATAGAGATTGTGGTGTAGATATTTCCATGTTTATACAGATAGCGCTGTAGATATTTCCATGTTTATACAGATAGCTGTGTAGATATGTACATCTTTACAGAAATGGCGGTGTAGATATTTCCATGTTTATACACATGGCGGTGTAGATATTTCCATCTTTATACAGATGGCGGTGTAGGTATTTCCATGTTTATAGAGATGGCGGTGTAGATATTTCCATGTTTATAGAGATAGCTGTGTAGTTATTTCCATGTTAATAGGCATAGCGGTGTAGAAATTTCCATGTTTATAGAGATGGCGTTGTAGATATTTCCATGTTTACAAAGATAGAGGTGTAGATATTTCCTTGTTTATAGAGATAGCGGTGTAGATATTTCCATGTTTATGCAGATGGCCGTGTAGATTTTCCCATCTCTGTACAGATGGCGGTGTACATATATCCATGTTCATACAGATGGCCTTGTTGGTATTTCCATGTTTTAGACATGGCGGTGTAGATATTTCCATGTTTATACAGATAATGGTGTAGATATTTCCATGTTTATACAGTTAGCTGTGTAGATATTTCCTTCGTTATACTGATGGCGGTGTATATATTTCCATGTTCATACAGATGGCGGTGTAGATATTTCCATGTTTATACAGATGGCGGTGTAGATATTTCCATGTTTATACAGAAGGCGGTGTAGATATTTCCATGTTTATAGAGATTGTGGTGCAGATATTTCCATGTTTATACAGATAGCGGTGTAGATATTTCCATGTTTATACAGATAGCTGTGTAGATATGTACATCTTTACAGAAATGGCGGTGTAGATATTTCCATGTTTATACACATGGCGGCGTAGATATTTCCATCTTTATACAGATGGCGGTGTAGGTGTTTCCATGTTTATAGAGATGGCGGTGTAGATATTTCCATGTTTATAGAGATAGCTGTGTAGTTATTTCCATGTTAATAGGCATAGCGGTGTAGAAATTTCCATGTTTATAGAGATGGCGTTGTAGATATTTCCATGTTTACAGAGATAGAGGTGTAGATATTTCCTTGTTTATAGAGATAGCGGTGTAGATATTTCCATGTTTATGCAGATGGCCGTGTAGATTTTCCCATCTCTGTACAGATGGCGGTGTACATATATCCATGTTCATACAGATGGCCGTGTTGGTATTTCCATGTTTTTAGACATGGCGGTGTAGATATTTCCATGTTTATACAGATAGTGGTGTAGATATTTCCATGTTTATACAGTTAGCTGTGTAGATATTTCCTTCGTTATACTGATGGCGGTGTATATATTTCCATGTTCATACAGATGGCGGTGTAGATATTTCCATGTTTATACAGATAGTGGTGTAGATATTTCCATGTTTATACAGTTAGCTGTGTAGATATTTCCTTCGTTATACTGATGGCGGTGTATATATTTCCATGTTCATACAGATGGCGGTGTAGATATTTCCATGTTTATACAGATGGCTGTGTAGATATATCCATGTTCATACAGATGGCGGAGAAGATATTTCCATGTTCATACAGATAGCGGTGTAGATATTTCCATGTTCATACAGATGGCGGTGTAGATATTTCCATGTGTATACAGATGACGGTGTAGATATTTCCATGTTTATACAGAAGGTGGTGTAGATATTTCCATGTTTATAGAGATGGCAGCGTAGATATTTCCATGTTTAAACAGATAGCGGTGTAGATATTTCCATGTTTATACAAATAGCTGTGTAGTTATTTACATCTTTATACAAATGGCGGTGTAGGTTTTTCCATGTTTATGTAGATGGCAGTGTAGATATTTCCATCTTTATACAGATGGCGGTGTAGGTATTTCCATGTTTATAGAGATGGCGGTGTAGATATTTGCATGTTTGTACAGAAGGCGGTGTAGATATTTCCATGTTTACAGAGTTTGCGGTGTAGATATTTCCATGTTTATACAGATAGCGGTGTAGATAATTCCATGTTTGTACAGATAGCTGTGTAGATATGTACATCTTTATAGAAATGGCGGTGTAGATATTTCCATGTTTATACAGATGGCGGTGTAGATATTTCCATGTTTATAGAGATAGCATTGTAGTTATTTCCATGTTAATAGGCATAGCGGTGTAGATATTTCCATGTTTATAGAGATGGCGGTGAAGATATTTCCATGTTTATAGAGATAGCGGTGTAGTTATTTCCATGTAAATAGGCATACCGGTGTAGATATTTCCATGTTTATATAGATAGAGGTGTAGATATTTCCTAGTTTATACAGATAGCGGTGTAGATATTTCCATGTTTATAGAGATAGCGGTGTAGACATTGCCACGTTTATACAGATAGCGGTGTAGATATATCCATGTTCATACAGATGGCGGTGGAGATATTTCCATCCTTATAGAGATAGCGGTGTAGATATTTCCATGTTTATACAGATGGCCGTGTAGATATTTCCATGTATATGGAGATGGCGGTGTAGATGTTTCCATGTTTATAGAGATAACGGTGTAGTTATTTCAACGTTAATGGGCATAGCGGTGTAGATATTTCCATGTTTATAGAGAGAGAGGTGTAGATGTTTCCTTGTTTATACAGATAGCGGTGTAGATATTTCCATGTGTATAGAGATAGCGGTGTAGACATTTCTAAATTTATACAGATAGCTGTGTAGATATTTAAAGGTTCATACAGATGGCGGTGTAGACATTTCCATCCTTATGCAGATAGCGGTGTAGATATTTCCATGTTTATGCAGATGGCTGTGTGGATATTTCCATCTTTATACAGATGGCGGTGTAGATATTTCCATGTTCATAGAGATGGCGGTGTAGATATTTCCATGTTTACAGAGATAGCGGTGTAGATATTTCCTTGTTTATAGAGATAGCGGTGTAGATATTTCCATGTTTATACAGATGGTGGTATAGTTATTTCCATCTCCATACAGATGGCAGTGTACATATTTCCATGTACATACAGATGGCGGTGTAGATATTTCCATGTTTCTAGACATGGCGGTGTAGATATATTCATGTTTATAAAGATAGCGGTGTTGATATTTCCATGTTTATTCAGTTAGCTGTGTAGATATTTCCATCATTATACAGATGGCGGTGTAGATATTTCCATGTTCATACAGATGGCTGTGTAGTTATTTCCATCTCCATACAGATGGCGGTGTACATATTTCCATGTTCATACAGATGGCGGTGTAGATATTTCCATGTTTATAGAGATGGCGGTGTCGATATTTCCATGTTTAGACAGATAGAGGTGTAGATATTTCCATGTTTATACAGATAGCTGTGTATATATTTACATCTTTATACAAATGGCGGCGTAGATATTTCCATGTTTATGCAGATGGCGGCATAGATATTTCCATCTTTATACAGATGGCAGTGTAGGTATTTCCATGTATATAGAGATGGCGGTGTAGATATTTCCGTGTTTATAGAGATAGCTCTGTAGTTATTTCCATTTTAATAGGCAAAGCGGTGTAGATATTTCCATGTTTATAGAGATAGAGGTGTAGATATTTCCTTGTTTATACAGATAGCGGTTTAGATATTTCCGTGTTTATAGAGATAGCGGTGTAGACATTGCCACGTTTATACTGATAGCGGTGTAGATATTTCCATGTTTATAGAGATGGCGGTGTAGATATTTCCATGTTTATACAGATAGCTGTGTAGATATTTCCATCTTTATACAGATGGTTGTGTAGATATTTCCATCCTTATACAGATAGCAGTGTAGATATTTCCATGTTTATACAGATGGTGGTGTAGATATTTCCATGTTTATACAGATGGCGGTGTAGATATTTCCATGTTTATAGAGATAACGGTGTAGTTATTTCCATGTTAATAGGCATAGCGGTGTGGTATTTCCATGTTTATAGAGACAGAGCTGTAGATATTTCCTTGTTTATACAGATAGCGGTGTAGATATTTCCATGTTTATAGAGATATCGGTGTAGACATTTCCACTTTTATACAGATAGAGGTGTAGATATTTAAAGGTTCATACAGACGGTGGTGTAGATATTTCCATCCTTATACAGATAGCAGTGTTGATATTTCCATGTTTGTACAGATGGCGGTGTAGATATTTCCATCTTTTTACAGATGGCGGTGTAGATATTTCCATGTTCATAGAGATGGCGGTGTAGATATTTCCATGTTTACAGAGATAGTGGTGTAGATATTTCCGTGTTTATAGAGATAGCGGTGTAGATATTTCCATGTTTATACAGATGGCCGTGTAGATTTTTCCATCTCTATACAGATGGCGTTGTACATATATCCATGTTCATACAGATGGCGCTATAGGTATTTCCATGTTTTTAGATATGGAGGTGTAGATATTTCCATGTTTATACAGATAGCGGTGTATATATTTCCATGTTTATACAGTTAGCTGTGTAGATATTTCCATCGTTATACTGATGGCGTTGTAGGTATTTCCATGTTCATACAGATGGCGGTGTAGATATTTCCATGTTTATACAGATGACGGTGTAGATATTTCCATGTTTATACAGAAGGAGGTGTAGATATTTCCATGTTTATAGAGATTGTGGTGTAGATATTTCCATGTTTATACAGATAGAGGTGTAGATATTTCCATGTTTATACAGATAGCTGTGTAGATATGTACATCTTTATAGAAATGGCGGTGTAGATATTTCCATGTTTATACAGATGGCGGTGTAGATATTTCCATCTTTATACAGATGGCGGTGTAGGTATTTCCATGTTTATACAGATGGCGGTGTAGATATTTCCATGTTTATAGAGATAGCGGTGTAGTTATTTCCATGTTAATACGCATAGCGGTGTAGAAATTTCCATGTTTATAGAGATGGCGATGTAGATATTTCCATGTTTACAGAGATAGAGGTGTAGATATTTCCTTGTTTATAGAGATAGCGGTGTAGATATTTCCATGTTTATACAGATGGCCGTGTAGATTTTCCCATCTCTGTACAGATGGCGGTGTACATATATCCCTGTTCGTACAGATGGCGGTGTAGGTATTTCCATGTTTTTAGACATGGCGGTGTAGATATTTCCATGTTTATACAGATAGCGGTGTAGATATTTCCATGTTTATACAATTAGCTGTGTAGATATTTCCTTCGTTATACTGATGGCGGTGTAGATATTTCCATGTTCATACAGATGGCGGTGTAGATATTTCCATGTTTATACAGATGGCGGTGTAGATATTTTCAGGTTTATACAGATAGCGGTGTAGTTATTTCCATGTTTATACAGATAGCTGTGTGGATATTTACATCTTTATACAAATGGCGGTGTAGGTTTTTCCATGTTTATATAGATGGCAGTGTAGATATTTCTATCTTTTTACTGATGGCGGTGTAGGTATTTCCATTTTTATAGAGATGGCGGTGTAGATATTTCCATGTTTATAGAGATAGCGGTGTAGTTATTTACATGTTAATAGGCATAGTGGTGTAGATATTTCCATGTTTATAGAGATAGAGGTGTAGATATTTCCTTGTTTATTCAGATAGCCGTGTAGATATTTCCATGTTTATAGAGATAGCGGTGTAGACATTGCGACGTTTATACAGATACCGGTGTAGATATTTCCATGTTTATAGAGATGGCGGTGTAGATATTTCCATGTTTATACAGATAGCTCTGTAGATATTTCCATCTTTATACAGATGGTGGTGTAGATATTTCCATCCTTATACAGATATCGCTGTAGATATTTCCATGTTTATACAGATGGCGGTGTTGATATTTCCATGTTTATAGAGATGGCGGTGTAGATATTTCCACGTTTATAGAGATAACGGTGTAGTTATTTCCATACTAATAGGCATAGCGGCGTAGATATTTCCATGTTTATAGAGACAGAAGTGTAGATATTTCTTTGTTTATACAGATAGCGTTGTAGATATTTCCATGTTTATACAGTTAGCTGTGTAGATATTTCCATCGTTATGCAGATGGCGGTGTAGATATGTCCATGTTCATACAGATGGCGGTGTAGATATTTCCATGTTTATACAGATGACGGTGTAGATATTTCCATGTTTATACAGAAGGCGGTGTAGATATTTCCATGTTTATAGAGATGGCAGTGTAGATATTTCCATGTTTATACTGATAGCGGTGTAGATATTTCCATGTTTATACAGATATCTGTGTAGATATTTACATCTTTATACAAATGGCGGCGTAGGTTCTTCCATGTTTATATAGATGGCAGTGTTGATATTTCCATCTTTATACTGATGGCGGTGTAGGTATTTCCATGTTTATAGAGATGACGGTGTAGATATTTCCATGTTTATAGAGATAGCGGTGTAGTTATTTACATGTTAATAGGCATAGCGGTGTAGATATTTCCATGTTTATAGAGATAGAGGTGTAGATATTTCAATGTTTATACAGATAGCTGTGTAGATATTTACATCTTTATACAAATGGCGTTGTAGGTTTTTCCATGTTTATATAGATGGCAGTGTAGATATTTCCATCTTTATACAAATGGCGGTGTTGGTATTTTCATGTTTATAGAGATGTCGGTGTAGCTATTTCCATGTTTATAGAGATAGCGGTGTAGTTATTTACATGCTAATAGGCATAGCGGTGTAGATATTTCCATGTTTACAGAGATAGAGGTGTAGATATTTCCTTGTTTATACAGTTAGCTTTGTAGATATTTCTATCGTTATACAGATGGCGGTGTAGAAATTTCCATGTTCATACAGATGGCGGTGTAGATATTTCCATGTGTGTACAGATGACGGTGTAGATATTTCCATGTTTATACAGAAGGTGGTGTAGATATTTCCATGTTTATAGAGGTGGCAGCGTAGATATTTCCATGTTTATACTGATAGCGGTGTAGATATTTCCATGTTTATACAAATAGCTGGGTAGATATTTACATCTTTATACAAATGGCGGTGTAGGTTTTTCCATGTTTATGTAGATGGAAGTGTAGATATTTCCATCTTTATACAGATGGCGGTGTAGGTATGTCCATGATTATAGAGATGGCGGTGTAGATATTTGCATGTTTGTACAGAAGGCGGTGTAGATATTTCCATGTTTACAGAGTTTGCGGTGTAGATATTTCCATGTTTATACAGATAGCGGTGTAGATATTTCCATGTTTGTACAGATAGCTGTGTAGATATGTACATCCTTATAGAAATGGCGGTGTAGATATTTCCATGTTTATACAGATGGCGGTGTAGATATTTCCATGTTTATACAGATAGCTGTGTAGATATGTACATCTTTACAGAAATGGCGGTGTAGATATTTCCATGTTTATACACATGGCGGTGTAGATATTTCCATCTTTATACAGATGGCGGTGTAGGTATTTCCATGTTTATAGAGATGGCGGTGTAGATATTTCCATGTTTATAGAGATAGCTGTGTAGTTATTTCCATGTTAATAGGCATAGCGGTGTAGAAATTTCCATGTTTATAGAGATGGCGTTGTAGATATTTCCATGTTTGCAGAGAAAGAGGTGTAGATATTTCCTTGTTTATAGAGATAGCGGTGTAGATATTTGCATGTTTATACAGATGGCCGTGTAGATTTTCCCATCTCTGTACAGATGGCGGTGTACATATATCCATGTTCATACAGATGGCCGTGTTGGTATTTCCATGTTTTTAGACATGGCGGTGTAGATATTTCCATGTTTATACAGATAGTGGTGTAGATATTTCCATGTTTATACAGTTAGCTTTGTAGATATTTCCTTCGTTATACTGATGGCGGTGTATATATTTCCATGTTCATACAGATGGCGGTGTAGATATTTCCATGTTTATAGAGATAGCTGTGTAGTTATTTCCATGTTAATAGGCATAGCGGTGTAGAAATTTCCATGTTTATAGAGATGGCGTTGTAGATATTTCCATGTTTACAGAGAAAGAGGTGTAGATATATCCTTGTTTATAGAGATAGCGGTGTAGATATTTGCATGTTTATACAGATGGCCGTGTAGATTTTCCCATCTCTGTACAGATGGCGGTGTACATATATCCATGTTCATACAGATATGAACCATACATATGGCCGGTGTAGATATTTCCATGTTTATACAGATAGTGGTGTAGATATTTCCATGTTTATACAGTTAGCTTTGTAGATATTTCCTTCGTTATACTGATGGCGGTGTATATATTTCCATGTGCATACAGATGGCGGTGTAGATATTTCCATGTTTATACAGATGGCGGTGTAGATATTTCCATGTTTAGACAGATAGTGGTGTAGATATTTCCATGTTTATACAGATAGCTGTGTGGATATTTACATCTTTATACAAATGACGGTGTAGGTTTTTCCATGTTTATATAGATGGCAGTGTAGACATTTCCATCTTTATACACATGGCGGTGTAGGTATTTCCATTTTTATAGAGATGGCGGTGTAGTTATTTCCATGTTTATAGAGATAGCGGTGTAGTTATTTACATGTTAATAGAAATAGCGGTATAGATATTTCCATGTTTATTGAGATAGAGGTTTAGATATTTCCTTGTTTATACAGATAGCGGTGCTGATATTTCCATGTTTATACAGGTAGCGGTGTAGATATTTCCATGTTTATATAGGTAGTGGTGTAGATATTTCCATGTTTATACACATAGCGGTGTAGATATTTCCATGTTTATACAGATAGCGGTGTAGATATCTCCATCTTAATACAGATGGCGGTGTAGATATTTATATGTTCATACAGATGGCGGTGCAGATATTTCCATGTTCATACAGATGGCGGTGTAGATATTTCCATGTTCATACAGATAGCGGTGTAGTTATTTCCATGTGTAAAGAGATAGCTGTGTAGATATTTCCATATATATGCAGATAGCTGTGTAGTTATTTCCATTTTCATGCAGATAGCGGTGTAGATATTTACATGTTCAAACAGATAGCGGTGTAGATATTTCCATGTTTATACAGATAGCGGTGAAGATGTATGCATGTTTACACAGATAGCGAAGTAGATATTTCCATGTTCATCCAGATGGCTGTGTAGATATATCCATGTTCATACAGATAGCGGTGTAGATATTTACATGTTCATACAGATAGCGGTGTAGATATTTCAATGTTCATCCAGATGGCTGTGTAGCTATTTTCATGTTCATACAGATAGTGGTGTAGATATTTCCATGTTCATACAGGTAGCAGTGTAGATATTTCCATGTATATAAAGATAGCGGTGAAGATATTTCCATGTTTATACAGATAGCGGTGTAGATATTTCCATGTTTATACAGATAGCGATGTAGATATCTCCATCTTAATACAGATGGCGGTGTAGATATTTATATGTTCATACAGATGGCGGTGCAGATATTTCCATGTTCATACAGATACCGGTGTAGTTATTTCCATGTGTTAAGAGATAGCTGTGTAGATATTTCCATATATATGCAGATAGGTGTGAAGTTATTTCCATGTTCATGCAGATAGCGGTTTAGATATTTCCATGTTCAAACAGATAGCGGTGTAGATATTTCCATGTTCATACAGATAGCAGTGTAGATATTTCCATGTTTATACAGAAAGTGGTGAAGATGCTATGCATGTTTACACAGATGGCAGTGTAGATATTTCCAAGTTCATACAGATAGCGGTGTAGATATTTCCATGTTCATCCAGATGGCTGTATAGATATATCAAAGTTCATACAGATGGCGGTGAAGATATTTCCATGTTCATACAGATAGCGGTGCTGATATTTCCCGGTTTATACAGGTAGCGGTGTAGATATTTCCATGTTTATACACATAGTGGTGTAGATAATTCTATATTTGTACAGATTGCGGTGTAGATATTTCAATGTTTGTACAGATAGCGGTGCAGATATCTCCATCTTAATTCAAATGGCGGTGCAGATATTTATATGTTCATACAGATGGCGGTGCAGATATTTCCATGTTCATACAGATGGCGGTGTAGATATTTCCATGTTAATAGAGATAGCGGTGTAGTTATTTCCATGTGTAAAGAGATAGCTTTGTAGATATTTCCATGTATATGCAGGTAGCTGTGTAGGTATTTCCATTTTCATGCATATAGCGGTGTAGATATTTCCATGTT
Organism: Gorilla gorilla gorilla; assembly: GCF_029281585.2. Lineage (NCBI taxonomy): Eukaryota > Metazoa > Chordata > Mammalia > Primates > Hominidae > Gorilla > Gorilla gorilla. The sequence continues at coordinate 5,026,183 of NC_073233.2, read as the reverse complement.
CAAACAGATAGCGGTGTAGATATTTCCATGTTCATACAGATAGCGGTGTAGATATTTCCATGTTCATACAGAGAGCGGTGTAGATACTTCCATGTTCATACAGATAGCGGTCTAGATATTTCCATGTTCATACAGATAGCGGTGTAGCCATTTCCATGTTCATACAGATTGCGGTGTAGGTATTTCCATGTTCATCCAGATGGCTGTGTAGATATTTCCATGTTCATACAGATAGTGGTGCTGATATTTCCATGTTTATACAGGTAGCGGTGTAGATATTTCCATGTTTATACAGATAGCGGTGTAGATATTTCCATGGTTATACAGACGGCGCTGTAGATATTTCCAAGTTTATACAGATAGCGGTGTAGATATCTCCATCTTAATATAGATGGCAGTGTAGATATTTATATGTTCATACAGATGGCGATGCAGATATTTCCATGTTCATACAGATGGCGGTTTAGATATTTGGATGTTTATAGAGATAGCGCTGTAGTTATTTCCATGTGTAAAGAGATAGCTTTCTAGATATTTCCATGTATATGCAGATCGCTGTGTAGATATTTCCATTTTCATGCAGATAGCGGTTTAGATATTTCCATGTTCTAACAGATAGCGGTGTAGATATTTCCATGTTCAAACAGATAGCGGTGTAGATATTTCCATGTTTATACAGATAGCAGTGAAGATGTATGCATGTTTACACAGATAGCGGTGTAGATATTTCCATGTTCATACAGATAGCGGTGTATATATTTCCATGTTCATCCAGATGGATGTGTAGATATATCCATGTTCATACAGATGGCGGTGAAGATATTTCCTATATTCATACAGATAGCTGTGTAGTTATTTCCATGTGTAAAGAGATAGCTGTGTAGATATTTCCATGTATACGCAGATAGCTGTGTAGATATTTCCATTTTCATGCAGATAGCGGTTTAGATATTTCCATGTTCAAACAGATAGCAGTGTAGATATTTCCATGTTCATAGAGATAGCGGTGTAGATATTTCCATGTTCATACAGATAGAGGGGCTGATATTTCCATGTTTATACAGACAGCGGTGCTGATATTTCCATGTTTATACAGATAGGGGTGTAGATATTTCCATGTTTATACAGATAGCAGTGTAGATATTTCCATGTTTATACAGATTGCGGTGTAGGTATTTCCATGTTTATACAGATAGCGGTGTAGATATCTACATCTTAATACTGATGGCGGTGTAGATATTTATATGTTCATACAGATGGCGGTGCAGATATTTCCTTGTTCATACAGATGGCGGTGTAGATATATTCATGTTCATACAGATAGCGGTGTAGTTATTTCCATGTGTAAAGAGATAGCTGTGTAGATATTTCCTTGTATATGCAGATAGCTGTGTAGATATTTCCATTTTCATGCTGATAGAGGTGTAGATATTTCCATGTTCAAACAGATAGCGGTGTAGATATTTCCACTTTCATTCAGATAGCAGTGTAGATATTTCCATGTTTATACAGATAGCGGTGAAGATGTATGCATGTTTAAACAGATAGCGGTGTAGATATTTCCATGTTCATGCATAGAGCGGTGTAGATATTTCCATGTTCATCCAGATGGCTGTGTAGATATATACGTGTTCATACAGATAGCGGTGTAGATATTTCCATGTTCATACAGATAGTGGTGTAGATAGTTCCATGTTCAAACAGCTAGCGGTGTAGCTATTTCCATGTTCATACATATAGCGGTGTACATATTTCTATGTTCATAGAGATATCGCAGTAGATTTTTCCATGTTCATACAGATAGCGGTGCTGATATTTCCATGTTTATACAGGTAGCGGTGTAGGTATTTCCATGTTTATACAGATAGTGGTGTAGATATTTCCAACTTTATACAGATAGCATTGTAGATATCTCCATCTTAATACAGATGGCGGTGTAGATATTAATATGTTCATTCAGATGGCGGTGCAGATATTTCCATGTTCATACAGATGGCGGAGTAGATATTTCCATGTTTATAGAGATAGCGGTGTAGATATTTCCATGTGTAAAGAGATAGCTTTGAAGATATTTCCATGTATATGCAGATAGCTGTGTAGATATTTCCATTTTCATGCAGATAGCGGTGTAGAAATTTCCATGTTCAAACAGATAGCGGTGTAGATAATTCCATGCTCATACAGATAGCGGTGTAGATATTTCCATGTTCATACAGATTACGTTGCTGATATTTCCATGTTTATACAGGTAGCGCTGTAGATATTTCCATGTTTATACAGGTAGCGGTGTAGATATTTCCATGTTTATACAGATAGCGGTGAAGATGTATGCATGATTACACAGATAGCGGTGTAGATATTTCCATGTTCATACAGATAGCGGTGTAGGTATTTCCATGTTCATACAGATGACTGTGTAGGTATATCCATGTTCATACTGATGGCAGTGAAGATATTTCCATGTTCATACAGATAGCGGTGTAGATATTTCCATGTTCATACAGAGAGCGGTGTAGATATTTCCATGTTCATACAGAATGTGGTGTTGATATTTCCATGTTCATCGAGATGTCTGTGTAGATATATCCATGTTCATACAGATGGCGGTGAAGATATTTCCATGTTCATACAGATAGCGGTGTTGATATTTCCATGTTCATAGAGATAGCGGTGTAGATATTTCCATGTTCATACAGATAGCGGTGCTGATATTTCCATGTTTATACTGGTAGTGGTGTAGATATTTCCATGTTTATACAGATAGCGGTGTAGATATTTCCATGTTTATACAGATAGCGGTGTAGATATTTCCATGTTTATACAGATAGCGGTGTAGATATCTCCATCTTAATTCAGATGGCGGTGTAGATATTTATATGTTCATACAGATGGCGGTGCAGATATTTCCATGTTCATATAGATGGCGGTGAAGATACTTCCATGTTTATAGAGATATCGGTGTAGTTATTTCCATGTGTAAAGAGATAGCTTTGTGGATATTTCCATGTATATGCAGATAGCTCTGTAGATATTTCCATTATCATGCAGATAGCGGTGTAGATATTTCCATGTTCAAACAGATAGCGGTGTAGACATTTCCATGTTCATACAGATAGCGATGTAGATATTTCCATGTTTATACAGATAGCGGTGAAGATGTATGCATGTTTACACAGATAGCGGTGCAGATATTTCCATGTTCATACAGATAGCGGTGTAGATATTTCCATGTTCATCCAGATGGCTGTGTAGATATATCCATGTTCATACAGATGGCGGTGAAGATATTTCCATGTTCATACAGATAGCGTTGTAGGTATTTCCATGTTCATACAGATAGTGGTGTAGATATTTCCATGTTCATACAGATAGCGGTGTAGCTATTTCCATGTTCAATGAGACAGCGGTGCTGATATTTCCATGTTTATACAGGTAGCGGTGTAGATATTTCCATATTTATACAGATAGCGGTGTAGATATTTCCATGTTTATACAGATAGCGGTGTAGATATTTCCAAGTTTATACAGATAGCGGTGTAGATATCTCCATCTTAATACAGATGGCGGTGTAGATATTTGTATGTTAATACAGATGGCGGTGCAGATATTTCCATGTTCATACAGATGGCGGTGTAGATATTTCCATGTTCATACAGATAGCGGTGTAGTAATTTCCATGTGTAAAGGGATAGCTGTGTAGATATTTCTATATATATGCAGATAGCTGTGTAGTTATTTCCATTTTCAAGCAGATAGCTCTGTAGATATTTCCATGTTCAAAAAGATAGCTGTGTAGATATTTCCATCTTCATACAGATAGCGGTGTAGATATTTCCATGTTTATACAGATAGCGGTGAAGATGTATGCATGTTTACACAGATAGCGAAGTAGACATTTAAATGTTCATCCAGATGGCTGTGTAGATATTTCCATGTTCATACAGATAGCGGTGTAGATATTTACATGTTCATACAGATAGCGGTGTAGATATTTCTATGTTCATCCAGATGGCTGTGTAGCTATTTCCATGTTCATACAGATAGTGGTGTAGATATTTCCATGTTCATACAGGTAGCGGTGTAGATATTTCCATGTATATACAGATAGCGGTGTAGATATTTCCATGTTTATACAGATAGCGGTGTGGATATTTCCATGTTTATACAGATAGCGGTGTAGATATCTCCATCTTAATACTGATGGCGGTGTAGATATTTATATGTTCATACAGATGGCAGTGCAGATATTTCCATGTTCATACAGATAGCGGTGTAGTTATTTCCTTGTGTTAAGAGATAGCTGTGTAGATATTTCCATATATATGCAGATAAGTGTGAAGTTATTTCCATGTTCATGCAGATAGCGGTTTAGATATTTCCATGTTCAGATAGCGGTGTAGATATTTCCATGTTCATACAGATAGCAGTGTAGATATTTCCATGTTTATACAGATAGTGGTGAAGATGCTATGCATGTTTACGCAGATGTCAGTGTAGATATTTCCATGTTCATACAGATAGTGGTGTAGATATTTCCATGTTCATCCAGATGGCTGTATAGATATATCAATGTTCATACAGATGGCGGTGAAGATATTTCCATGTTCATACAGATAGCGGTGCTGATATTTCCCTGTTTATACAGGTAGCCGTGTAGATATTTCCATGTTTATACAGATAGTGGTGTAGATAATTCCATGTTTGTACAGATTGCGGTGTAGATATTTCCATGTTTATACAGATAGTGGTGCAGATATCTCCATCTTAATTCAAATGGCGGTGCAGATATTTATATGTTCATACAGATGACGGTGCAGATATTTCCATGTTCATACAAATGGCGGTGTAGATATTTCCATGTTTATAGAGATAGCGGTGTAGTTATTTCCATGTGGAAAGAGATAGCTTTGTAGATATTTCCATGTATATGCCGATAGTTGTGTAGGTATTTCCATTTTCATGCATATAGCGGTGTAGATATTTCCATGTTCAAACAGATAGCAGTGTAGATATTTCCATGTTCATACAGATAGCGGTGTAGATATTTCCATGTTCATACAGAGAGCGGTGTAGATACTTCCATGTTCATACAGATAGCGGTCAAGATATTTCCATGTTCATACAGATAGCAGTGTAGCCATTTCCATGTTCATACAGATAGCGGTGTAGGTATTTCCATGTTCATCCAGATGGCTGTGTAGATATTTCCATGTTCATACAGATAGTGGTGCTGATATTTCCATGTTTATACAGGTAGCGGTGTAGATATTTCCATGTTTATACAGATTGCGGTGTAGATATTTCCATGTTTATACAGATGGCGCTGTAGATATTTCCAAGTTTATACAGATAGCGGTGTAGATATCTCCATCTTAATATAGATGGCGGTGTAGATATTTATATGTTCATACACATGGCGGTGCAGATATTTCCATGTTCATACAGATGGCGGTGTAGATATTTGGATGTTTATAGAGATAGCGCTGTAGTTATTTCCACATGTAAAGAGATAGCTTTGTAGGTATTTCCATGGATATGCAGATCGCTGTGTAGATATTTCCATTTTCATGCAGATAGCGGTGTAGATATTTCCATGTTCAAACAGATAGCGGTGTAGATATTTCCATGTTCAAACAGATAGCGGTGTAGATATTTCCATGTTTATACAGATAGCGGTGAAGATGTATGCATGTTTACACAGATAGCGGTGTAGATATTTCCATGTTCAAACAGATAGCGGTGTATATATTTCCATGTTCATCCAGATGGCTGTGTAGATATATCCATGTTCATACAGATGGCAGTGAAGATATTTCCTATGTTCATACAGATAGCGGTGTAGTTATTTCCATGTGTAAAGAGATAGCTGTGTAGATATTTCCATGTATACGCAGATAGCTGTGTAGATATTTCCATTTTCATGCAGATAGCGGTTTAGATATTTCCATGTTCAAACAGATAGCAGTGTAGATATTTGCATGTTCATAGAGATAGCGGTGTAGATATTTCCATGTTCATACAGATAGAGGGGCTGATATTTCCATGTTCATACAGACAGCCGTGCTGATATTTCCATGTTTATACAGATAGCGGTGTAGATATTTCCATGTATATACAGATAGCAGTGTAGATATTTCCATGTTTATACAGATAGCGGTGTAGATATTTCCATGTTTATACAGATAGCGGTGTAGATATCTACATCTTAATACTGATGGCGGTGCAGATATTTCCATGTTCATACAGATGGCGGTGTAGATATATCCATGTTCATTCAGATAGCGGTGTAGTTATTTCCATGGGTAAAGAGATAGCTGTGTAGATATTTCCATGTATATGCAGATAGCTGTGTAGATATTTCCATTTTCATGCTGATAGCGTTTTAGATATTTCAATGTTCAAACAGATAGCGGTGTAGATATTTCCACTTTCATTCAGATAGCAGTGTAGATATTTCCATGTTTATACAGATAGCGGTGAAGATGTATGCATGTTTACACAGATAGCGGTGTAGATATTTCCATGTTCATGCATAGAGCCGTGTAGATATTTCCATGTTCATCCAGATGGCTGTGTAGATATAATCATGTTCATACAGATAGCGGTGTAGATATTTCCATGTTCATACAGATAGTGGTGTAGATATTTCCATGTTCAAACAGATAGCGGTGTAGCTATTTCCATGTTCATACATATAGCGGTGTACATATTTCTATGTTCATAGAGATAGCGCTGTAGATTTTTCCATGTTCATACAGATAGCGGTGCTGATATTTCCATGTTTATACAGGTAGCGGTGTAGATATTTCCATGTTTATACAGATAGCGGTGTAGTTATTTCCATGTGTAAAGAGATAGCTTTGTAGATATTTCCATGTATATGCAGATAGCTGTATAGATATTTCCATTTTCATGCAGATAGCGGTGTAGATATTTCCATGTTCAAACAGATAGCGGTGTAGATATTTCCATGTTCATACAGATAGCGGTGTAGATATTTCCATGTTCATACAGATTACGTTGCTGATATTTCCATGTTTATACAGGTAGCGCTGTAGATATTTCCATGTTTATACAGATAGCGGTGTAGATATTTCCATGTTTATACAGATAGCGGTGAAGATGTATGCATGTTTACACAGATAGCGGTGTAGATATTTCCATGTTCATACAGATAGCGGTGTAGGTATTTCCATGTTCTTCCAGATGACTGTGTAGGTATATCCATGTTCATACTGATGGCAGTGAAGATATTTCCATGTTCATACAGATAGCGGTGTGGATATTTCCATATTCATACAGATAGCGGTGTAGATATTTCCATGTTCATACAGACTGCGGTGCTGATATTTCCATGTTCATCCAGATGGCTGTGTAGATATATCCATGTTCATAGAGATGGCGGTGAAGATATTTCCATGTTCATACAGATAGCGGTGTAGATATTTCCATGTTCATAGAGATAGCGGAGTAGATATATCCATGGTCATACAGATAGCGGTGCTGATATTTCCATGTTTATACTGGTAGCGGTGTAGATATTTCCTTATTTATACAAATAGCAGTGTAGATATTTCCATGTTTATACAGATAGCGGTGTAGATATTTCCAAGTTTATACAGATAGCGGTGAAGATATCTCCATCTTAATATAGATGGCGGTGTAGATATTTGTATGTTAATACAGATGGCGGTGCAGATATTTCCATGTTTATACAGATGGCAGTATAGAAATTTCCATGTTTATAGAGATATCGGTGTATTTATTTCCATGTGTAAAGAGAAAGCTTTGTAGATATTTCCATATATATGCAGATAGCTGTGTAGATATTTCCATTTTTATGCAGATAGCGGTGTAGATATTTCCATGTTCAAACAGATAGCGGTGTAGGTATTTCCATGTTCATACAGATAGCAGTGTAGATATTTCCATGTTTATACAGATAGCGGTGAAGATGTATACATGTTTACACAGATAGCGGTGTAGATATTTCCATGTTCATACAGATAGCGGTGTAGATATTTCCATGTTCATCCAGATGGCTGTGTAGATATATCAATGTTCATACAGATGGCGGTGAAGATATTTCCATGTTCATAAAGATGGCGGTGTAGATATTTCCATGTTCATACAGATAGCGGTGTAGATATTTCCATGTTCATCCAGATGACTGTGTAGGAATATCCATGTTCATACAGATGGCAGTGAAGATATTTCCATGTTCAAACAGATAGCTGTGTAGATATTTCCATGTTCGTACAGATAGCGGTGTAGATATTTCCATGTTCATACAGACAGCGGTGCTGATATTTCCATGTTCATCCAGATGGCTGTGTAGATATATCCATGTTCATACAGATGGCGGTGAAGATATTTCCATGTTCATACAGATAGCGTTGTAGATATTTCCATGTTCATAGAGATAGCGCTGTAGATATTTCCATGTTCATACAGATAGCGGTGCTGATATTTCCATGTTTATACAGGTAGTGGTGTAGATATTTCCATGTTTATACTGATAGCGGTGTAGATATTTCCATGTTTATACAGATAGCGGTGTAGATATTTCCATGTTTATACAGATAGCGGTGTAGATATTTCCATGTTTATACAGATAGCGGTGTAGATATCTCCATCTTAATACAGATGGCGGTGTAGTTATTTATATGTTCATACAGATGGCGGTGCAGATATTTCCATGTTCATACAGATGACGGTGTAGATATTTCCCTGTTTATAGAGATAGCGTTGTAGTTATTTCCATGTGTAAAGAGATAGCTTTGTAGATATTTCCATGTATATGCAGATAGCTCTGTAGTTATTTCCATTATCATGCAGATAGCGTTGTAGATATTTCCATGTTTATACAGATAGCGGTGTAGTTATTTCCATGTTCATGCATAGAGCGGTGTAGATATTTCCATGTTCTTCCAGATGTCGGTGTAGATATATCCATGTTCATACAGATAGCGGGGTAGATATTTCCATGTTCGTACAGATAGTGGTGTAGATATTTCCATGTTCATACAGATAGCGGTGTAGCTATTTCCATGTTCATACAGATAGCGGTGTATATATTTCCATGTTCATAGAGATAGCGGTGTAGATATTTCCATGTTCATACAGATAGCGGTCCTGATATTTCCATGTTTATACAGGTAGCGGTGTAGATATTTCCATGTTTATACAGATAGCGGTGTAGGTATTTCCATGTTTATACAGATAGCGGTGTAGATATTTCCAACTTTATACAGATAGCGGTGTAGATATCTCCATCTTAATACAGATGGCGGTGCAGATATTTATATGTTCATACAGATGTCGGTGCAGATATTTCCATGTTCATATAGATGGCGGTGTAGATATTTCCATGTTTATAGAGATAGCGGTGTAGTTATTTCCGTGTGTAAAGAGAAAGCTTTGTAGATATTTCCATGTATATGCAGATAGCTGGGTAGATATTTCCATTTTCGTGCAGATATCGGTGTAGATATTTCCATGTTCAAACAGATAGCGGTGTAGATATTTCCATGTTTATACAGATAGCGGTGAAGATGTATGCATGTTTACACAGGTATCGGTGTACATATTTCCATGTTTATGCAGGTAGCGGTGAAGATATTTCCATGTTCATACAGATAGCGGTGTAGGTATCTCCTTCTTAATAAAAATGGCGGTGTAGATATTTGTATGTTCATACTGATGGCGGTGCAGATATGTCCATGTTCATACAGATAGTGGTGTAGTTATTTCCATGTGTAAAGGGATAGCTGTGTAGATATTTCCATGCATATGCAGACAGCTGCGTAGATATTTCCATTTTCATGCAGACAGCGGTGTAGATATTTCCATGTTCAAACAGATAGCGGTGTAGATATTTCCATGTTCACACAGATAACGGTGTAGATATTTCCATGTTTATACAGATAGCAGTGTAGATATTTCCATGTTTATACAGATAGCAGTGAAGATGTATGCATGTTTACACAGATAGCGGTGTAGATATTTCCATGTTCATACAGATAGCGGTGTAGATATTTCCATGTTCATCCAGATGTCTGTGTAGATATATCCATGTTCATGCAGATGGCGGTGAAGATATTTCCATGTTCATACAGATGGCGGTGTAGGTATTTCCATGTTCATACATATAGCGGTGTAGATATTTCCATGTTCATCCAGATGACTGTGTAGGTATATCCATGTTCACACAGATGGCAGAGAAGATATTTCCATGTTCATACAGATAGCGGTGTAGATATTTCCATGTTCATACAGATAGCGGTATAGATATTTCCATGTTCATACAGACAGCGGTGCTGATATTTCCATGTTCATCCAGATGGCTGTGTAGATATATCCATGTTGATACAGATGGCGGTGAAGATATTTCCATGTTCATTCAGATAGCGGTGTAGATATTTCCATGTTCATAGAGATAGCGGTGTAGATATTTCCATGTTCATACAGATAGCAGTGCTGATATTTCAATGTTTATACAGGTAGCGGTGTAGATATTTCCATGTTTATACAGATAGCGGTGTAGATATTTCCATGTTTATACAGATAGCGGTGTAGATATTTCCATGTTTATACAGATATCGGTGTAGATATCTCCATCTTAATACAGATGGCGGTGTAGATATTTCCATGTTCATACAGATAGCGTTGTAGATATTTCCATGTTCATACAGATAGCGGTGTAGATATCTCCTTCTTAATACAAATGGCGGTGTAGATATTTGTATGTTCATACTGATGGCGGTGCAGATATTTCCATGTTCATACAGATAGCGGTGTAGTTATTTCCATGTGTAAAGGGATAGCTGTGTAGATGTTTCCATGCATATGCAGACAGCTGCGTAGATATTTCCATTTTCATGCAGACAGCGGTGTAGATATTTCCATGTTCAAACAGATAGCAGTGTAGATATTTCCATGTTCACACAGATAACGGTGTAGATATTTCCATGTTCATACAGATAGCAGTGTAGATATTTCCATGTTTATACAGATAGCGGTGAAGATCTATGCATGTTTACACAGATAGCGGTGTAGATATTTGCATGTTCACACAGATAGCGGTGTAGATATTTCCATGTTCATCCAGATGGCTGTGTAGATATATCCATGTTCATACAGATGGCGGTGAAGATATTTCCATGTTCATACAGATGGCGGTGTAGGTATTTCCATGTTCATACAGATAGCGGTGTAGATATCTACATCTTAATACTGATGGCAGTGTAGATATTTATATGTTCATACAGATGGCGGTGCAGATATTTCCATGTTCATACAGATGGCGGTGTAGATATATCCATGTTCATACAGATTGCGGTGTAGTTATTTCCATGTGTAAAGAGATAGCTGTGTAGATATTTCCATGTATATGCAGATAGCTGTGTGGATATTTCCATTTTCATGCTGATAGCGGTTTAGATATTTCCATCTTCAAACAGATAGCGGTGTAGATATTTCCATGTTCATACAGATAGCGGTGTATATATTTCCATGTTCATCCAGATGGCTGTGTAGATATATCCATGTTCATACAGATGGCGGTGAAGATATTTCCTATGTTCATACAGATAGCGGTGTAGTTATTTCCATGTGTAAAGAGATAGCTGTGTAGATATTTCCATGTATACGCAGATAGCTGTGTAGATATTTCCATTTTCATGCAGATAGCGGTTTAGATATTTCCATGTTCAAACAGATAGCAGTGTAGATACTTGCATGTTCATAGAGATAGCGGTGTAGATATTTCCATGTTCATACAGATAGAGGGGCAGATATTTCCATGTTCATACAGATAGCGGTGTATATATTTCCATGTTCATCCAGATGGCTGTGTAGATATATCCATGTTCATACAGATGGCGGTGAAGATATTTCCTATGTTCATACAGATAGCGGTGTAGTTATTTCCATGTGTAAAGAGATAGCTGTGTAGATATTTCCATGTATACGCAGATAGCTGTGTAGATATTTCCATTTTCATGCAGATAGCGGTTTAGATATTTCCATGTTCAAACAGATAGCAGTGTAGATACTTGCATGTTCATAGAGATAGCGGTGTAGATATTTACATGTTCATACAGATGGCGGTGCAGATATTTCCATGTTCATACAGATGGCAGTGTAGATATATCCATGTTCATACAGATAGCGGTGTAGTTATTTCCATGTGTAAAGAGATAGCTGTGTAGATATTTCCATGTATATGCAGATAGCTGTGTAGATATTTCCATTTTCATGCTGATAGCGGTTTAGATATTTCCATCTTCAAACAGATAGCGCTGTAGATATTTCCACTTTCATTCAGATAGCAGTGTAGATATTTCCATGTTTATACAGATAGCGGTGAAGATGTATGCATGTTTACACAGATAGCGGTGTAGATATTTCCAAGTTCATGCATAGAGCGGTGTAGATATTTCCATGTTCATCCAGATGGCTGTGTAGATATATCCATGTTCAAACAGATAGCGGTGTAGATATTTCCATGTTCATACAGATAGTGGTGTAGATATTTCCATGTTCAAACAGATAGCGGTGTAGCTATTTCCATGTTCATACATATAGCGGTGTACATATTTCTATGTTCATAGAGATAGCGCTGTAGATTTTTCCATGTTCATACAGATAGCGGTGCTGATATTTCCATGTTTATACAGGTAGCGGTGTAGATATTTCCATGTTTATACAGATAGCGGTGTAGGTATTTCCATGTTTATACAGATAGCGGTGTAGATATTTCCAACTTTATACAGATAGCGTTGTAGATATCTCCATCTTAATACAGATAGCGGTGTAGATATTTATATGTTCATACAGATGGCGGTGCAGATATTTCCATGTTCATACAGATGGCGGTGTAGATATTTCCATGTTTATAGAGATAGCGGTGTAGTTATTTCCATGTGTAAAGAGATAGCTTTGTAGATATTTCCATGTATATGCAGATAGCTGTGTAGATATTTCCATTTTCATGCAGATAGCGGTGTAGGTATTTCCATGTTCAAACAGATAGCGGTGTAGATATTTCCATGTTCATACAGATAGCGGTGTAGATATTTCCATGTTCATACAGATTACGTTGCTGATATTTCCATGTTTGTACAGGTAGCGCTGTAGATATTTCCATGTTTATACAGATAGCGGTGTAGATATTTCCATGTTTATACAGATAGCGGTGAAGATGTATGCATGTTTACACAGATAGCGGTGTAGATATTTCCATGTTCATACAGATAGCGGTGTAGGTATTTCCATGTTCATCCAGATGACTGTGTAGGTATATCCATGTTCATACTGATGGCAGTGAAGATATTTCCAGGTTCATACAGATAGCGGTGTAGATATTTCCATGTTCATACAGATAGCGGTGTAGATATTTCCATGTTCATACAGACTGCGGTGCTGATATTTCCATGTTCATCCAGATGGCTGTGTAGATATATCCATGTTCATACAGATGGCGGTGAAGATATTTCCATGTTCATACAGATAGCGGTGTAGATATTTCCATGTTCATAGAGATAGCGGTGTAGATATTTCCATGTTCATACAGATAGCGGTGCTGATATTTCCATGTTTATACAGGTAGTGGTGTAGATATTTCCATGTTTATACAGATAGCGGTGTAGATATTTCGATGTTCATCCAGATGGCTGTGTAGATATATCCATGTTCATACAGATGGCGGTGAAGATATTTCCATGTTCATACAGATGGCGGTGTAGGTATTTCCATGTTCATACAGATAGCGGTGTAGATATTTCCATGTTCATCCAGATGACTGTGTAGGTATATCCATGTTCATACAGATGGCAGTGAAGATATTTCCATGTTCGTACAGATAGCGGTGTAGATATTTCCATGTTCATACAGATAGCGGTATAGATATTTCCATGTTCATACAGACAGCAGTGCAGATATTTCCATGTTCATACAGACAGCGGTTAGTGATTTCCATGTGTAAAGGGATAGCTGTGTAGATATTTCCATGCATATGCAGACAGCTGCGTAGATATTTCCATTTTCATGCAGACAGCGGTGTAGGTATTTCCATATTCAAACTTATAGCGGTGTAGATATTTCCATGTTCACACAGATAACGGTGTAGATATTTCCATGTTCATACAGATAGCAGTGTAGATATTTCCATGTTTATACAGATAGCGGTGAAGATGTATGCATGTTTACACAGATAGCGGTGTAGATATTTCCATGTTCACACAGATAGCGGTGTAGATATTTCCATGTTCATCCAGATGGCTGTGTAGATATATCCATGTTCATACTGATGGCGGTGAAGATATTTCCATGTTCATACAGATGGCGGTGTAGGTATGTCCATGTTCATACAGATAGCGGTGTAGATATTTCCATGTTCATCCAGATGACTGTGTAGGTATATCCATGTTCATACAGATGGCAGTGAAGATATTTCCATGTTCATACGGATAGTGGTGTAGATATTTCCATGTTCATACAGATAGCGGTATAGATATTTCCATGTTCATACAGACAGCGGTGCTGATATTTCCATGTTCATCCAGATGGCTGTGTAGATATTTCCATGTTCATACAGATGGCGGTGAAGATATTTCCATGTTCATACAGATAGCGGTGTATATATTTCCATGTTCATAGAGATAGCGGTGTAGATATTTCCATGTTCATTCAGATAGCGGTGCTGATATTTCCATGTTTATACAGGTAGCGGTGTAGATATTTCCATGTTTATACGGATAGCGGTGTAGATATTTCCATGTTTATACAGATAGCGGTGTAGATATTTCCATGTTTATACAGATAGCGGTGTAGATATCTCCATCTTAATACAGATGGCGGTGTAGATATTTATATGTTCATACAGATGGCGGTGCAGATATTTCCATGTTCATACAGATGATGGTGTAGATATTTCCCTGTTTATAGAGATAGCGGTGTAGATATTTCCATGTGTAAAGAGATAGCTTTGTAGATATTTCCATGTATATGCAGATAGCTCTGTAGATATTTCCATTATCATGCAGATAGCGGTGTAGATATTTCCATGTTTACACAGATAGCGGTGTAGATATTTCCATGTTCATGCATAGAGCGGTGTAGATATTTCCATGTTCATAAAGATGGCTGTGTAGATATGTCCATATTCATACAGATAGCGGTGTAGATATTTCCATGTTCATACAGATAGTGGTGTAGATATTTCCATGTTCATACAGATAGCGGTGTAGCTATTTCCATGTTCATACAGATAGCGGTGTAGATATTTCCATGTTCATAGAGATAGCGGTGTAGATATTTCCATGTTCATACAGATAGCGGTCCTGATATTTCCGTGTTTATGCAGGTAGCGGTGTAGATATTTCCATGTTTATACAGATAGCGGTGTAGGTATTTCCATGTTTATACAGATAGCGGTGTAGATATTTCCAACTTTATACAGATAGCGGTGTAGATATCTCCATCTTAATACAGATGGCGGTGTAGATATTTATATGTTCATACAGATGTCGGTGCAGATATTTCCATGTTCATATAGATGGCGGTGTAGATATTTCCATGTTTATAGAGATAGCGGTGTAGTTATTTCCATGTGTAAAGAGACAGCTTTGTAGATATTTCCATGTATATGCAGATAGCTGTGAAGATATTTCCATTTTCATGTAGATAGCTGTGAAGATATTTCCATGTTCATACAGATAGCGGTGCCGATATTTCCATGTTTATACAGGTAGTGGTGTAGATATTTCCATGTTTATACAGATAGCGGTGTAGATATTTCCATGCTTATACAGATAGCAGTGTAGATATTTCCATGTTTATACAGATATCGGTGTAGATATCTCCATCTTAATACAGATGGCGGTGTAGATATTTATATGTTCATACAGATGGCGGTGCAGATATTTCCATGTTTATACAGATAGCGGTGAAGATGTTTGCATGTTTACACAGATAGCGGTGTAGATATTTCCATGTTTATACAGATAGCGGTGTAGATATTTCCAAGTTTATACAGATAGCGGTGAAGATATCTCCATCTTAATACAGATGGCGGTGTAGATATTTGTATGTTAATACAGATGGCGGTGCAGATATTTCCATGTTCATACAGATGGCAGTATTGAAATTTCCATGTTTATAGAGATAGCGGTGTAGTTATTTCCATGTGTAAAGAGAAAGCTTTGTAGATATTTCCATGTATATGCAGATAGCTGTGTAGATATTTCCATTTTTATGCAGATAGCGGTGTAGATATTTCCATGTTCAAACAGATAGCGGTGTAGATATTTCCATGTTCGTACAGATAGCAGTGTAGATATTTAAATGTTTATACAGATAGCGGTGAAGATGTATACATGTTTACACAGATAGCGGTGTAGATATTTCCATGTTCATACAGATAGCGTTGTAGATATTTCCACGTTCATCCAGATGACTGTGTAGATATATCCATGTTCATACAGATGGCAGTGAAGATATTTCCATGTTCATACAGATGGCGGTGTAGATATTTCCATGTTCATACAGATAGCGGTGTAGATATTTCCATGTTCATCCAGATGACTGTGTAGGAATATCCATGTTCATACAGATGGCAGTGTAGATATTTCCATGTTTATACAGATATCGGTGTAGATATCTCCATCTTAATACAGATGGCGGTGTAGATATTTATATGTTCATACAGATGGCGGTGCAGATATTTCCATGTTCATACAGATGACGGTGTAGATATTTCCCTGTTTATAGAGATAGCGGTGTAGTTATTTCCATGTGTAAAGAGATAGCTTTGTAGATATTTTCATGTATATGCAGATAGCTCTGTAGATATTTCCATTATCATGCAGATAGCGGTGTAGATATTTCCATGTTTACAAAGATAGTTTTGTAGATATTTCCATGTTCATGTATAGAGCGGTGTAGATATTTCCATGTTCATCCAGATGGCTGTGTAGATATATCCATGTTCATACAGATAGCGGTGTAGATATTTCCATGTTCGTACAGATAGTGGTGTAGATATTTCCATGTTCATACAGATAGCGGTGTAGCTATTTCCATGTTCATACAGATAGCGGTGTAGATATTTCCATGTTCATAGAGATAGCGGTGTAGATATTTCCATGTTCATACAGATAGCGGTCCTGATATTTCCATGTTTATACAGGTAGCGGTGTAGATATTTCCATGTTTATACAGATAGCGGTGTAGGTATTTCCATGTTTATACAGATAGCGGTGTAGATATTTCCATGTTTATACAGATAGCGGTGTAGTTATTTCCATGTTTATACAGATAGCGGTTTAGATATTTCCAACTTTATACAGATAGCGGTGTAGATATCTCCATCTTAATACAGATGGCGGTGTAGATATTTATATGTTCATACACATGTCGGTGTAGATATTTCCATGTTCATATAGGTGGTGGTGTAGATATTTCCATGTTTATAGAGATAGCGGTGTAGTTATTTCCATGTGTAAAGAGATAGCTTTGTAGATATTTCCATGTATATGCAGATAGCTGTGAAGATATTTCCATTTTCATGCAGATAGCGGTGTAGATATTTCCATGTTCAAACAGATAGCGGTGTAGATATTTCCATGTTTATACAGATAGCGGTGAATATGTATGCATGTTTACACAGATATCGGTGTAGATATTTCCATGTTTATACAGATAGCGTTGTAGATATTTCCATGTTCATACAGATAGCGGTGTAGGTATCTCCTTCTTAATACAAATGGCGGTGTAGATATTTGTATGTTCATACTGATGGCGGTGCAGATATGTCCATGTTCATACAGATAGCGGTGTAGTTATTTCCATGTGTAAAGGGATAGCTGTGTAGATATTTCCATGCATATGCAGACAGCTGCGTAGATATTTCCATTTTCATGCAGACCGCGGTGTAGATATTTCCATGTTCATTGAGATAGCGGTGTAGATATTTCCATGTTCATTGAGATAGCGGTGTAGATATTTCCATGTTCATACAGATAGCAGTGCTGATATTTCCATGTTTATACAGGTAGCGGTGTAGATATTTCCATGTTTATACAGATAGCGGTGGAGATATTTCCATGTTTATACAGATAGCGGTGTAGATATTTCCATGTTTATACAGATATCGGTGTAGATATCTCCATCTTAATACAGATGGCGGTGTAGATATTTCCATGTTCATACAGATAGTTTTGTAGATATTTCCATGTTCATACAGGTAGCGGTGTAGATATCTCCTTCTTAATACAAATGGCGGTGTAGATATTTGTATGTTCATACTGATGGCGGTGCAGATATTTCCATGTTCATACAGATAGCGGTGTAGTTATTTCCATGTGTAAAGGGATAGCTGTGTAGATATTTCAATGCATATGCAGACAGCTGCGTAGATATTTCCATTTTCATGCAGACAGCGGTGTAGATATTTCCAAGTTCAAACAGATAGCTTTGTAGATATTTCCATGTTCACACAGATAACGGTGTAGATATTTCCATGTTCATACTGATAGCAGTGTAGATATTTCCATGTTTATACAGATAGCGCTGAAGATGTATGCATGTTTACACAGATAGCGGTGTAGATATTTCCATGTTCACACAGATAGCGGTGTAGATACTTCCATGTTCATCCAGATGGCTGTGTAGATATATCCATGTTCATACAGATGGCGGTGAAGATATTTCCATGTTCATACAGATGGCGGTGTAGGTATTTCCATGTTCATGCAGATAGTGGTGTAGATATTTCCATATTCATCCAGGTGACTGTGTAGGTATATCCATGTTCATCCAGTTGACTGTGTAGGTATATCCATGTTCATACAGATGGCAGTGAAGATATTTCCATGTTCATACAGATAGCGGTGTAGATATTTCCATGTTCATACAGATAGCGGTATAGATATTTCCATGTTCATACAGACAGCGGTGCTGATATTTCCATGTTCATCCAGATGGCTGTGTAGATATATCCATGTTCATACAGATGGCGGTGAAGATATTTCCATGTTCATACAGATAGCGGTGTATATATTTCCATGTTCATAGAGATAGCGGTGCTGATATTTCCATGTTTATACAGGTAGCGGTGTAGATATTTCCATGTTTATACAGATAGCGGTGTAGATATTTCCATATTTATACAGATAGCGGTGTAGATATTTCCATGTTTATACAGATAGCGGTGTAGATATCTCCATCTTAATACAGATGGTGGTGTAGATATTTATATGTTCATACAGATGGCGGTGCAGATATTTCCATGTTCATACAGATGACGGTGTAGATATTTCCCTGTTTATAGAGATAGCGGTGTAGTTATTTCCATGTGTAAAGAGATAGCTTTGTAGATATTTCCATGTATATGCAGATAGCTCTGTAGATATTTCCATTATCATGCAGATAGCGGTGTAGATATTTCCATGTTTACACAGATAGCGGTGTAGATATTTCCATGTTCATGCATAGAGCGGTGTAGGTATTTCCATGTTCATCCAGATGGCTGTGTAGATATATCCATGTTCATACAGATAGCGGTGTAGATATTTCCATGTTCATACAGATAGTGGTGTAGATATTTCCATGTTCATACAGATAGCAGTGTAGCTATTTCCATGTTCATACAGATAGCGGTATAGATATTTCCATGTTCATACAGACAGCAGTGCTGATATTTCCATGTTCATCCAGATGGCTGTGTAGATATATCCATGTTCATACAGATGGCGGTGAAGGTATTTCCATGTTCATACAGATAGCGGTGTCGATATTTCCATGTTCATAGAGATAGCGGTGTAGATAGTTCCATGTTCATACAGATAGCGGTGCTGATATTTCCATGTTTATACAGGTAGCGGTGTAGATATTTCCATGTTTATACAGATAGCGGTGTAGATATTTCCATGTTTATACCGATATTGGTGTAGATATCTCCATCTTAATACAGATGGCGGTGTAGATATTTCCATGTTCATACAGATAGCGTTGTAGATATTTCCATGTTCATACAGATAGCGGTGTTGATATCTCCTTCTTAATACAAATGGCGGTGTAGATATTTGTATGTTCATACTGAAGGCGGTGCAGATATTTCCATGTTCATACAGATAGCGGTGTAGTTATTTCCATGTGTAAAGGGATAGCTGTGTAGATATTTCCATGCATATGCAGACATCTGTGTAGATATTTCCATTTTCATGCAGACAGCGGTGTAGATATTTCCATGTTCAAACAGATAGCGGTGTGGATATTTCCATGTTCACACAGATAACGGTGTAGATATTTCCATGTTCATACAGATAGCAGTGTAGATATTTCCATGTTTATACAGATAGCGTTGAAGATGTATGCATGTTTACACAGATAGCGGTGTAGATATTTCCATGTTCAAACAGATAGCGGTGTAGATATTTCCATGTTCATCCAGATGGCTGTGTAGATATATCCATGTTCATACAGATGGCGGTGAAGATATTTCCATGTTCATACAGATGGCGGTGTAGGTATTTCCATGTTCATACAGATAGCGGTGTAGATATTTCCATGTTCATAGAGATAGCGGTGTAAGTATTTCCATGTTCATACAGATAGCGGTGCTGATATTTCCATGTTTATACAGGTAGTGGTGTAGTTATTTCCATGTTTATACAGATAGCGGTGTAGATATTTCCATGTTTATACAGATAGAGGTGAAGATATTTCCATGTTTATACAGATATCGGTGTAGATATCTCCATCTTAATACAGATGGCGGTGTAGATATTTATATGTTCATACAGATGGCGGTGCAAATATTTCCATGTTTATACAGATAGCGGTGAAGATGTATGCATGTTTACACAGATAGCGGTGCAGATATTTCCATGTTCATACAGATGGCTGTGTAGATATTTCCATGTTCATACAGATGGCGGTGAAGAAATTTCCATGTTCATACAGATTGCGGTGTAGATATTTCCATGTTCATACAGATAGTGGTGTAGGTATTTCCATGTTCATACAGATAGCGGTGTAGCTATATCCATGTTCATACAGATAGCGGTGCTGATATTTCCATGTTTATACAGGTAGCCGTGTAGATATTTCCATATTTATACAGATAGCGGTGTAGATATTTCCATGTTTATACTGATAGCGGTGTAGATATCTCCATCTTAATACAGATGGCGGTGTAGATATTTATATGTTCATACAGATGGCGGTTCAGATATTTCCATGTTCATGCAGATGGCAGTATAGAAATTTCCATGTTTATAGAGATAGCGGTGTAGTTACTTCTATGTGTAAAGAGAAAGCTTTGTAGATATTTCCATGTATATGCAGATAGCTGTGTAGATATTTCCATTTTTATGAAGATAGCGGTGTAGTTATTTCCATGTTCAAACAGATAGTGATGTAGATATTTCCATGTTCATACAGATAGCAGTGTAGATATTTCCATGTTTATACAGATAGCGGTGAAGATGTATACATGTTTTCACAGATAGCGGTGTAGATATTTCCATGTTCATACAGATGGCGGTGTAGATATTTCCATGTTCATCCAGATGACTGTGTAGATATATCCATGTTCATACAGATGGCGGTGAAGATATTTCCATGTTCATACAGATGGCGGTGTAGATATTTCCATGTTCATACAGATAGCGGTGTAGATATTTCCATGTTCATCCAGATGACTGTGTAGGAATATCCATGTTCATACAGATGGCAGTGAAGATATTTCCATGTACATACAGATAGCGGTGTAGATATTTCCATGTTCATACAGATAGCGGTGTAGATATTTCCATGTTCATACAGACAGCGGTGCTGATATTTCCATGTTCATCCAGATGGCTGTGTAGATATATCCATGTTCATACAGATGGCGGTGAAGATATTTCCATGTTCATACAGATAGCGGTGTAGATATTTCCATGTTCATAGAGATAGCGGTGTAGATATTTCCATGTTCATACAGATAGCGGTGCTGATATTTCCATGTTTATACAGGTAGTGGTGTAGATATTTCCATGTTTATACAGATAGCGGTGTAGATATTTCCATGTTTATACAGATAGCGGTGTAGATATTTCCATGTTTATACAGATAGCGGTGTAGATATCTCCATCTTAATACAGATGGCGGTGTAGATATTTATATCTTCATACAGATGGCGGTGCAGATATTTCCATGTTCATACAGATGACGGTGTAGATATTTCCCTATTTATAGAGATAGCGGTGTAGTTATTTCCATGTGTAAAGAGATAGTTTTGTAGATATTTCCATGTATATGCAGATAGCTCTGTAGATATTTCCATTATCATGCAGATAGCGGTGTAGATATTTCCATGTTTACAGAGATAGCGGTGTAGATATTTCCATGTTCATCCAGATGGCTGTGTAGATATATCCATGTTCATACAGATAGCGGTGTAGATATTTCCATGTTCATACACATAGTGGTGTAGATATTTCCATGTTCATACAGATAGCGGTGTAGCTATTTCCATGTTCATACAGATAGCGGTGTAGATATTTCCATGTTCATACAGATAGCGGTGTAGATATTTCCATGTTCATCCAGATGGCTGTGTAGATATATCCATGTTCATACAGATGGCGGTGAAGATATTTCCATGTTCATACAGATGGCGGTGTAGATATTTCCATGTTCATACAGATAGCGGTGTAGATATTTCCATGTTCATCCAGATGGCTGTGTAGGAATATCCATGTTCATACAGATGGTAGTGAAGATATTTCCATGTTCAAACAGATAGCTGTGTAGATATTTCCATGTTCATACAGATAGCGGTGTAGATATTTCCATGTTCATACAGACAGCGGTGATGATATTTCCATGTTCATCCAGATGGCTGTGTAGATATATCCATGTTCATACAGATGGCGGTGAAGATATTTCCATGTTCATACAGATAGCGTTGTAGATATTTCCATGTTCATAGAGATAGCGGTGTAGATATTTCCATGTTCATACTGATAGCGGTGCTGATATTTCCATGTTTATACAGGTAGTGGTGTAGATATTTCCATGTTTATACAGATAGCGGTGTAGATATTTCCATGTTTATACAGATAGCGGTGTAGATATTTCCATGTTTATACAGATAGCGGTGTAGATATTTCTATGTTTATACAGATAGCGGTGTAGATATCTCCATCTTAATACAGATGGCGGTGTAGTTATTTATATGTTCATACAGATGGCGGTGCAGATATTTCCATGTTCATACAGATGACGGTGTAGATATTTCCCTGTTTATAGAGATAGCGGTGTAGTTATTTCCATGTGTAAAGAGATAGCTTTGTAGATATTTCCATGTATATGCAGATAGCTCTGTAGATATTTCCATTATCATGCAGATAGCGGTGTAGATATTTCCATGTTTATACAGATAGCGGTGTAGTTATTTCCATGTTCATGCATAGAGCGGTGTAGATATTTCCATGTTCTTCCAGATGTCGGTGTAGATATATCCATGTTCATACAGATAGCGGTGTAGATATTTCCATGTTCGTACAGATAGTGGTGTAGATATTTCCATGTTCATACAGATAGCGGTGTAGCTATTTCCATGTTCATACAGACAGCGGTGTAGATATTTCCATGTTCATAGAGATCGCGGTGTAGATATCTCCATCTGAATACAGATGGCGGTGCAGATATTTATATGTTCATTCAGATGTCGGTGCAGATATTTCCATGTTCATATAGATGGCGGTGTAGATATTTCCATGTTTATAGAAATAGCGGTGAAGTTATTTCCGTGTGTAAAGAGAAAGCTTTATTGATATTTCCTTGTATATGCAGATAGCTGTGTAGATATTTCCATTTTCATGCAGATAGCGGTGTAGATATTTCCATGTTCAAACAGATAGCTGTGTAGATATTTCCATGTTTATACAGATAGCGGTGAAGATGTATGCATGTTTACACAGGTATCGGTGTACGTATTTCCATGTTTATGCAGGTAGCGTTGAAGATATTTCCATGTTCATACAGATAGCGGTGTAGGTATCTCCTTCTTAATAAAAATGGCGGTGTAGATATTTGTATGTTCATACTGATGGCGGTGCAGATATGTCCATGTTCATACAGATAGCGGTGTAGTTATTTCCATGTGTAAAGGGATAGCTGTGTAGATATTTCCATGCATATGCAGACAGCTGCGTAGATACTTCCATTTTCATGCAGACAGCGGTGTAGATATTTCCATGTTCAAACAGATAGCGGTGTAGATATTTCCATGTTCACACAGATAACGGTGTAGATATTTCCATGTTCATACAGATAGCAGTGTAGATATTTCCATGTTTATACAGATAGCGGTGAAGATGTATGCATGTTTACACAGATAGCGGTGTAGATATTTCCATGTTCATACAGATAGCGGTGTAGATATTTCCATGTTCATCCAGATGTCTGTGTAGATATATCCATGTTCATGCAGATGGCGGTGAAGATATTTCCATGTTCATACAGATGGCGGTGTAGGTATTTCCATGTTCATACAGATAGCGCTGTAGATATTTCCATGTTCATCCAGATGACTGTGTAGGTATATCCATGTTCATACAGATGGAAGAGAAGATATTTCCATGTTCATACAGATAGCGGTGTAGATATTTCCATGTTCATACAGATAGCGGTATAGATATTTCCATGTTCATACAGACAGCGGTGCTGATATTTCCATGTTCATCCAGATGGCTGTGTAGATATATCCATGTTGATACAGATGGCGGTGAATATATTTCCATGTTCGTTCAGATAGCGGTGTAGATATTTCCATGTTCATAGAGATAGCTTTGTAGATATTTCCATGTTCATACAGATAGCAGTGCTGATATTTCAATGTTTATACAGGTAGCGGTGTAGATATTTCCATGTTTATACAGATAGCGGTGTAGATATTTCCATGTTTATACAGATAGCGGTGTAGATATTTCCATGTTTATACAGATATCGGTGTAGATATCTCCATCTTAATACAGATGGCGGTGTAGATATTTCCATGTTCATACAGATAGCATTGTAGATATTTTCATGTTCATACAGATAGCGGTGTAGATATCTCCTTCTTAATACAAATGGCGGTGTAGATATTTGTATGTTCATACTGATGGCGGTGCAGATATTTCCATGTTCATACAGATAGCGGTGTAGTTATTTCCATGTGTAAAGGGATAGCTGTGTAGATATTTCCATGCATATGCAGACAGCTGCGTAGATATTTCCATTTTCATGCAGACAGCGTTGTAGATATTTCCATGTTCAAACAGATAGCGGTGTAGATATTTCCATGTTCACACAGATAACGGTGTAGATATTTCCATGTTCATACAGATAGCAGTGTAGATATTTCCATGTTTATACAGATAGCGGTGAAGATGTATGCATGTTTACACAGATAGCGGTGTAGATATTTGTATGTTCACACAGATAGCGGTGTAGATATTTCCATGTTCATCCAGATGGCTGTGTAGATATATCCATGTTCATACAGATGGCGGTGAAGATATTTCCATGTTCATACAGATGGCGGTCTAGATATCTACATCTTAATACTGATGGCGGTGTAGATATTTATATGTTCATACAGATGGCGGTGCAGATATTTCCATGTTCATACAGATGGCGGTGTAGATATATCCATGTTCATACAGATAGCGGTGTAGTTATTTCCATGTGTAAAGAGATAGCTGTGTAGATATTTCCATGTATATGCAGATAGCTGTGTGGATATTTCCATTTTCATGCTGATAGCGGTTTAGATATTTCCATGTTCAAACAGATAGCGGTGTAGATATTTCCATGTTCATACAGATAGCGGTGTATATATTTCCATGTTCATCCAGATGGCTGTGTAGATATATCCATGTTCATACAGATGGCGGTGAAGATATTTCCTATGTTCATACAGATAGCGGTGTAGTTATTTCCATGTGTAAAGAGATAGCTGTGTAGATATTTCCATGTATACGCAGATGGCTGTGTAGATATTTCCATTTTCATGCAGATAGCGGTTTAGATATATCCATGTTCAAACAGATAGCAGTGTAGATACTTGCATGTTCATAGAGATAGCGGTGTAGATATATCCATCTTCATACAGATAGAGGGGCTGATATTTCCATGTTCATACAGACAGCGGTGCTGATATTTCCATGTTTATACAGATAGCGGTGTAGATATTTCCATGTTTATACAGAGAGCAGTGTAGATATTTCCATGTTTATACAGATAGCGGTGTAGATATCTGCATCTTAATACTGATGGCGGTGCAGATATTTCCATGTTCATACAGATGGCGGTGTAGATATATCCATGTTCATACAGATAGCGGTGTAGTTATTTCCATGTGTAAAGAGATAGCTGTGTAGATATTTCCATGTATATTCAGATAGCTGTGTAGATATTTCCATTTTCATGCTGATAGCGGTTTAGATATTTCCATGTTCAAACAGATAGCGCTGTAGATATTTCCACTTTCTTTCAGATAGCAGTGTAGATATTTCCAAGTTTATACAGATAGCGGTGAAGATGTATGCATGTTTACACAGATAGCGGTGTAGATATTTCCATGTTCATGCATAGAGCGGTGTAGATATTTCCATGTTCATCCAGATGGCTGTGTAGATATATACATGTTCTTACAGACAGCGGTGTAGATATTTCCATGTTCATATAGATAGTGGTGTAGATATTTCCATGTTCAAACAGATAGCGGTGTAGCTATTTCCATGTTCATACATATAGCGGCGTACATATTTCTATGTTCATAGAGATAGCGCTGTAGATTTTTCCATGTTCATACAGATAGCGGTGCTGATATTTCCATGTTTATACAGGTAGCGGTGTAGATATTTCCATGTTTATACAGATAGCGGTGTAGGTATTTCCATGTTTATAGAGATAGCGGTGTAGATATTTCCAACTTTATACAGATAGCGTTGTAGATATCTCCATCTTAATATAGATGGCGGTGTAGATATTTATATGTTCATACAGATGGCGGTGCAGATATTTCCATGTTCATACAGATGGCGGTGTAGATATTTCCATGTTTATAGAGATAGCGGTGTAGTTATTTCCATGTGTAAATAGATAGCTTTGTAGATATTTCCATGTATATGCAGATAGCTGTGTAGATATTTCCATTTTCATGCAGATAGCGGTGTAGATATTTCCATGTTCAAACAGATAGCGGTGTAGATATTTCCATGTTCATACAGATTACGTTGCTGATATTTCCATGTTTGTACAGGTAGCGCTGTAGATATTTCCATGTTTATACAGATAGCGGTGTAGATATTTCCATGTTTATACAGATAGCGGTGAAGATGTATGCATGTTTACACAGATAGCGGTGTAGATATTTCCATGTTCATACAGATAGCGGTGTAGGTATTTCCATGTTCATCCAGATGACTGTGTAGGTATATCCATGTTCATACTGATGGCAGTGAAGATATTTCCAGGTTCATACAGATAGCGGTGTAGATATTTCCATGTTCATACAGATAGCGGTGTAGATATTTCCATGTTCATACAGACTGCGGTGCTGATATTTCCATGTTCATCCAGATGGCTGTGTAGATATATCCATGTTCATACAGATGTCGGTGAAGATATTTCCATGTTCATACAGATAGCGGTGTAGATATTTCCATGTTCATAGAGATAGGGGTGTAGATATTTCCATGTTCATACAGATAGCGGTGCTGATATTTCCATGTTTATACAGGTAGTGGTGTAGATATTTCCATGTTTATACAGATAGCGGTGTAGATATTTCCATGTTTATACAGATAGCGGTGTAGATATTTCCATGTTTATACAGATAGCGGTGTAGATATCTCCATCTTAATTCAGATGGCGGTGTAGATATTTATATGATCATACAGATGGCGGTGCAGATATTTCCATGTTCATATAGATGGCGGTGTAGATATTTCCATGTTTATAGAGATATCGGTGTAGTTATTTCCATGTGTAAAGAGATAGCTTTGTAGATATTTCCATGTATATGCAGATAGCTCTGTAGATATTTCCATTATCATGCAGATAGCGGTGTAGATATTTCCATGTTCAAACAGATAGCGGTGTAGATATTTCCATGTTCATACAGATAGCGATGTAGATATTTCCATGTTTATACAGATAGCGGTGAAGATGTATGCATGTTTACCCAGATAGCGGTGCAGATATTTCCATGTTCATACAGATAGCGGTGTAGATATATCCATGTTCATCCAGATGGCTGTGTAGATATATCCATGTTCATACAGATGGCGGTGAAGATATTTCCATGATCATACAGATAGCGGTGTAGCTATTTCCATGTTCATACAGATAGTGGTGTAGATATTTCCATGTTCATACAGATAGTGGTGTAGCTATTTCCATGTTCATTGAGATAGCGGTGCTGATATTTCCATGTTTATACAGGTAGCGGTGTAGATATTTCCATATTTATACAGATAGCGGTGTAGATATTTCCATGTTTATACAGATAGCGGTGTAGATATTTCCATATTTATACAGATAGCGGTGTAGATATTTCCATGTTTATACAGATAGCGGTGTAGATATTTCCATATTTATACAGATAGCGGTGTAGATATCTCCATCTTAATACAGATGGCGGTGTAGATATTTGTATGTTAATAGAGATCGCGGAGCAGATATTTCCATGTTCATACAGATGGCGGTATAGATATTTCCATGTTTATAGAGAGAGTGGGGAAGTTATTTCCATGTGTAAAGAGAAAGCTTTGTAGATATTTCCATGTATATGCAGATAGCTGTGTAGATATTTCCATTTTCATGCAGATAGCGGTGTAGGTATTTCCATGTTCAAACAGATAGCGGTGTAGATATTTCCATGTTCATACAGATAGCGGTGTAGATATTTCCATGTTTATACAGATAGCGGTGAAGATGTATGCATGTTTACACAGAGAGCGGTGCAGATATTTCCATGTTCATTCAGATAGCGGTGTAGATATTTCTATGTTCATCCAGATGGCTGTGTAGATATATCCATGTTCATATAGATGGCGGTGAAGATATTTCCATGTTCATACAGATAGCGGTGTAGCTATTTCCATGTTCATACAGATAGCGGTGCTGATATTTCCATGTTTATACAGGTAGCGGTGTAGATATTTCCATATTTATACAGATAGCGGTGTAGATATTTCCATGTTTATACAGATAGCGGTGTAGATATTTCCAAGTTTATACAGATAGCGGTGAAGATATCTCCATCTTAATATAGATGGCGGTGTAGATATTTGTATGTTAATACAGATGGCGGTGCAGATATTTCCATGTTAATACAGGTGGCAGTATAGAAATTTCCATGTTTATAGAGATAGCGGTGTAGTTATTTCCATGTGTAAAGAGAAAGCTTTTTAGATATTTCCATGTATATGCAGATAGCTGTGTAGATATTTCCATTTTTATGCAGATAGCGGTGTAGATATTTCCATGTTCAAACAGATAGCGATGTAGATATTTCCATTTTCATACAGATAGCAGTGTAGATATTTCCATGTTTATACAGATAGCGGTGAAGACGTATACATATTTACACAGATAGCGGTGTAGATATTTCCATGTTCATACAGATAGCGGTGTAGATATTTCCATGTTCATCCAGATGGCTGTGTAGATATATCCATGTTCATACAGATGGCGTTGAAGTTATTTCCATGTTCATACAGATGGCGGTGTAGATATTTCCATGTTCATACAGATAGCGGTGTAGATATTTCCATGTTCATCCAGATGACTGTGTAGGAATATCCATGTTCATACAGATGGCAGTGAAGATATTTCCATGTTCAAACAGATAGCGGTGTAGATATTTCCATGTTCATACAGATAGCGGTGTAGATATTTCCATGTTCATACAGACAGCGGTGCTGATATTTCCATGTTCATCCAGATGGCTGTGTAGATATTTCCATGTTCATAGAGATAGTGGTGTAGATATTTCCATGTTCATACAGATAGCGGTGCTGATATTTCCATGTTTATACAGGTAGTGGTGTAGATATTTCCATGTTTATACAGATAGTGGTGTAGATATTTCCATGTTTATACAGATAGCGGTGTAGATATTTCCATGTTAATACAGATAGCCGTGTAGATATTTCCATGTTTATACAGATAGCGGTGTAGATATCTCCATCTTAATACAGATGGCGGTGTAGATATTTATATGTTCATACAGATGGCGGTGCAGATATTTCCATGTTCATACAGATGACGGTGTAGATATTTCCCTGTTTATAGAGATAGCGGTGTAGTTATTTCCGTGTGTAAAGAGATAGCTTTGTAGATATTTCCATGTATATGCAGATAGCTCTGTAGATATTTCCATTATCATGCAGATAGCGGTGTAGATATTTCCATGTATACACAGATAGCGGTGTAGTTATTTCCATGTTCATGCATAGAGCGGTGTAGATATTTCCATGTTCATCCAGATGGCTGTGTAGATATATCCATGTTCATACAGATAGCGGTGTAGATATTTCCATGTTCGTACAGATAGTGGTGTAGATATTTCCATGTTCATACAGATAGCGGTGTAGCTATTTCCGTGTTGATACAGATAGCGGTGTAGATATTTCCATGTTCATAGAGATAGCGATGTAGATATTTCCATGTTCATACAGATAGCGGTCCTGATATTTCCATGTTTATACAGGTAGCGGTGTAGATATTTCCATGTTTATACAGATAGCGGTGTAGGTATTTCCATGTTTATACAGATAGCGGTGTGGATATTTCCAACTTTATACATATAGCGGTGTAGATATCTCCATCTTAATACAGATGGCGGTGTAGATATTTATATGTTCATACATATGTCGGTGCAGATATTTCCATGTTCATATAGATGGCGGTGTAGATATTTCCATGTTTATAGAGATAGCGGTGTAGTTATTTCCATGTGTAAAGAAATAGCTTTGTAGATATTTCCATGTATATGCAGATAGCTATGAAGATATTTCCATTTTCATGCAGATAGCGGTGTAGATATTTCCATGTTCAAACAGATAGCGGTGTAGATATTTCCATGTTTATACAGATAGCGGTGAAGATGTATGCATGTTTACACAGATATCGGTGTAGATATTTCCATGTTTATACAGGTAGCGGTGTAGATATTTCCATGTTCATACAGATAGCGGTGTAGCTATTTCCATGTTCATACAGATAGCGGTGTAGATATTTCCATGTTCATACAGATAGCGGTGTAGATATTTCCATGTTCATCCAGATGGCTGTGTAGATATATCCATGTTCATACAGATGGCGGTGAAGATATTTCCATGTTCATACAGATGGCGGTGTAGATATTTCCATGTTCATACAGATAGCGGTGTAGATATTTCCATGTTCATCCAGATGGCTGTGTAGGAATATCCATGTTCATACAGATGGTAGTGAAGATATTTCCATGTTCAAACAGATAGCTGTGTAGATATTTCCATGTTCATACAGATAGCGGTGTAGATATTTCCATGTTCATACAGACAGCGGTGATGATATTTCCATGTTCATCCAGATGGCTGTGTAGATATATCCATGTTCATACAGATGGCGGTGAAGATATTTCCATGTTCATACAGATAGCGTTGTAGATATTTCCATGTTCATAGAGATAGCGGTGTAGATATTTCCATGTTCATACTGATAGCGCTGCTGATATTTCCATGTTTATACAGGTAGTGGTGTAGATATTTCCATGTTTATACAGATAGCGGTGTAGATATTTCCTTGTTTATACAGATAGCGGTGTAGATATTTCCATGTTTATACAGATAGCGGTGTAGATATTTCCATGTTTATACAGATAGCGGTGTAGATATCTCCATCTTAATACAGATGGCGGTGTAGTTATTTATATGTTCATACAGATGGCGGTGCAGATATTTCCATGTTCATACAGATGACGGTGTAGATATTTCCCTGTTTATAGAGATAGCGGTGTAGTTATTTCCATGTGTAAAGAGATAGCTTTGTAGATATTTCCATGTATATGCAGATAGCTCTGTAGATATTTCCATTATCATGCAGATAGCGGTGTAGATATTTCCATGTTTATACAGATAGCGGTGTAGTTATTTCCATGTTCATGCATAGAGCGGTGTAGATATTTCCATGTTCTTCCAGATGTCGGTGTAGATATATCCATGTTCATACAGATAGCGGTGTAGATATTTCCATGTTCGTACAGATAGTGGTGTAGATATTTCCATGTTCATACAGATAGCGGTGTAGCTATTTCCATGTTCATACAGACAGCGGTGTAGATATTTCCATGTTCATAGAGATAGCGGTGTAGATATCTCCATCTGAATACAGATGGCGGTGCAGATATTTATATGTTCATTCAGATGTCGGTGCAGATATTTCCATGTTCATATAGATGGCGGTGTAGATATTTCCATGTTTATAGAAATAGCGGTGAAGTTATTTCCGTGTGTAAAGAGAAAGCTTTATTGATATTTCCTTGTATATGCAGATAGCTGTGTAGATATTTCCATTTTCATGCAGATAGCGGTGTAGATATTTCCATGTTCAAACAGATAGCGGTGTAGATATTTCCATGTTTATACAGATAGCGGTGAAGATGTATGCATGTTTACACAGGTATCGGTGTACGTATTTCCATGTTTATGCAGGTAGCGGTGAAGATATTTCCATGTTCATACAGATAGCGGTGTAGGTATCTCCTTCTTAATAAAAATGGCGGTGTAGATATTTGTATGTTCATACTGATGGCGGTGCAGATATGTCCATGTTCATACAGATAGCGGTGTAGTTATTTCCATGTGTAAAGGGATAGCTGTGTAGATATTTCCATGCATATGCAGACAGCTGCGTAGATATTTCCATTTTCATGCAGACAGCGGTGTAGATATTTCCATGTTCAAACAGATAGCGGTGTAGATATTTCCATGTTCACACAGATAACGGTGTAGATATTTCCATGTTCATACAGATAGCAGTGTAGATATTTCCATGTTTATACAGATAGCGGTGAAGATGTATGCATGTTTACACAGATAGCGGTGTAGATATTTCCATGTTCATACAGATAGCGGTGTAGATATTTCCATGTTCATCCAGATGTCTGTGTAGATATATCCATGTTCATGCAGATGGCGGTGAAGATATTTCCATGTTCATACAGATGGCGGTGTAGGTATTTCCATGTTCATACAGATAGCGCTGTAGATATTTCCATGTTCATCCAGATGACTGTGTAGGTATATCCATGTTCATACAGATGGCAGAGAAGATATTTCCATGTTCATACAGATAGCGGTGTAGATATTTCCATGTTCATACAGATAGCGGTATAGATATTTCCATGTTCATACAGACAGCGGTGCTGATATTTCCATGTTCATCCAGATGGCTGTGTAGATATATCCATGTTGATACAGATGGCGGTGAATATATTTCCATGTTCGTTCAGATAGCGGTGTAGATATTTCCATGTTCATAGAGATAGCTTTGTAGATATTTCCATGTTCATACAGATAGCAGTGCTGATATTTCAATGTTTATACAGGTAGCGGTGTAGATATTTCCCTGTTTATACAGATAGCGGTGTAGATATTTCCATGTTTATACAGATAGCGGTGTAGATATTTCCATGTTTATACAGATATCGGTGTAGATATCTCCATCTTAATACAGATGGCGGTGTAGATATTTCCATGTTCATACAGATAGCATTGTAGATATTTTCATGTTCATACAGATAGCGGTGTAGATATCTCCTTCTTAATACAAATGGCGGTGTAGATATTTGTATGTTCATACTGATGGCGGTGCAGATATTTCCATGTTCATACAGATAGCGGTGTAGTTATTTCCATGTGTAAAGGGATAGCTGTGTAGATATTTCCATGCATATGCAGACAGCTGCGTAGATATTTCCATTTTCATGCAGACAGCGTTGTAGATATTTCCATGTTCAAACAGATAGCGGTGTAGATATTTCCATGTTCACACAGATAACGGTGTAGATATTTCCATGTTCATACAGATAGCAGTGTAGATATTTCCATGTTTATACAGATAGCGGTGAAGGTGTATGCATGTTTACACAGATAGCGGTGTAGATATTTGTATGTTCACACAGATAGCGGTGTAGATATTTCCATGTTCATCCAGATGGCTGTGTAGATATATCCATGTTCATACAGATGGCGGTGAAGATATTTCCATGTTCATACAGATGGCGGTCTAGATATCTACATCTTAATACTGATGGCGGTGTAGATATTTATATGTTCATACAGATGGCGGTGCAGATATTTCCATGTTCATACAGATGGCGGTGTAGATATATCCATGTTCATACAGATAGCGGTGTAGTTATTTCCATGTGTAAAGAGATAGCTGTGTAGATATTTCCATGTATATGCAGATAGCTGTGTGGATATTTCCATTTTCATGCTGATAGCGGTTTAGATATTTCCATGTTCAAACAGATAGCGGTGTAGATATTTCCATGTTCATACAGATAGCGGTGTATATATTTCCATGTTCATCCAGATGGCTGTGTAGATATATCCATGTTCATACAGATGGCGGTGAAGATATTTCCTATGTTCATACAGATAGCGGTGTAGTTATTTCCATGTGTAAAGAGATAGCTGTGTAGATATTTCCATGTATACGCAGATGGCTGTGTAGATATTTCCATTTTCATGCAGATAGCGGTTTAGATATATCCATGTTCAAACAGATAGCAGTGTAGATACTTGCATGTTCATAGAGATAGCGGTGTAGATATATCCATCTTCATACAGATAGAGGGGCTGATATTTCCATGTTCATACAGACAGCGGTGCTGATATTTCCATGTTTATACAGATAGCGGTGTAGATATTTCCATGTTTATACAGAGAGCAGTGTAGATATTTCCATGTTTATACAGATAGCGGTGTAGATATCTGCATCTTAATACTGATGGCGGTGCAGATATTTCCATGTTCATACAGATGGCGGTGTAGATATATCCATGTTCATACAGATAGCGGTGTAGTTATTTCCATGTGTAAAGAGATAGCTGTGTAGATATTTCCATGTATATTCAGATAGCTGTGTAGATATTTCCATTTTCATGCTGATAGCGGTTTAGATATTTCCATGTTCAAACAGATAGCGCTGTAGATATTTCCACTTTCTTTCAGATAGCAGTGTAGATATTTCCAAGTTTATACAGATCGCGGTGAAGATGTATGCATGTTTACACAGATAGCGGTGTAGATATTTCCATGTTCATGCATAGAGCGGTGTAGATATTTCCATGTTCATCCAGATGGCTGTGTAGATATATACATGTTCATACAGACAGCGGTGTAGATATTTCCATGTTCATACAGATAGTGGTGTAGATATTTCCATGTTCAAACAGATAGCGGTGTAGCTATTTCCATGTTCATACATATAGCGGCGCACATATTTCTATGTTCATAGAGATAGCGCTGTAGATTTTTCCATGTTCATACAGATAGCGGTGCTGATATTTCCATGTTTATACAGGTAGCGGTGTAGATATTTCCATGTTTATACAGATAGCGGTGTAGGTATTTCCATGTTTATAGAGATAGCGGTGTAGATATTTCCAACTTTATACAGATAGCGTTGTAGATATCTCCATCTTAATATAGATGGCGGTGTAGATATTTATATGTTCATACAGATGGCGGTGCAGATATTTCCATGTTCATACAGATGGCGGTGTAGATATTTCCATGTTTATAGAGATAGCGGTGTAGTTATTTCCATGTGTAAATAGATAGCTTTGTAGATATTTCCATGTATATGCAGATAGCTGTGTAGATATTTCCATTTTCATGCAGATAGCGGTGTAGATATTTCCATGTTCAAACAGATAGCGGTGTAGATATTTCCATGTTCATACAGATTACGTTGCTGATATTTCCATGTTTGTACAGGTAGCGCTGTAGATATTTCCATGTTTATACAGATAGCGGTGTAGATATTTCCATGTTTATACAGATAGCGGTGAAGATGTATGCATGTTTACACAGATAGCGGTGTAGATATTTCCATGTTCATACAGATAGCGGTGTAGGTATTTCCATGTTCATCCAGATGACTGTGTAGGTATATCCATGTTCATACTGATGGCAGTGAAGATATTTCCAGGTTCATACAGATAGCGGTGTAGATATTTCCATGTTCATACAGATAGCGGTGTAGATATTTCCATGTTCATACAGACTGCGGTGCTGATATTTCCATGTTCATCCAGATGGCTGTGTAGATATATCCATGTTCATACAGATGGCGGTGAAGATATTTCCATGTTCATACAGATAGCGGTGTAGATATTTCCATGTTCATAGAGATAGCGGTGTAGATATTTCCATGTTCATACAGATAGCGGTGCTGATATTTCCATGTTTATACAGGTAGTGGTGTAGATATTTCCATGTTTATACAGATAGCGGTGTAGATATTTCCATGTTTATACAGATAGCGGTGTAGATATTTCCATGTTTATACAGATAGCGGTGTAGATATCTCCATCTTAATTCAGATGGCGGTGTAGATATTTATATGATCATACAGATGGCGGTGCAGATATTTCCATGTTCATATAGATGGCGGTGTAGATATTTCCATGTTTATAGAGATATCGGTGTAGTTATTTCCATGTGTAAAGAGATAGCTTTGTAGATATTTCCATGTATATGCAGATAGCTCTGTAGATATTTCCATTATCATGCAGATAGCGGTGTAGATATTTCCATGTTCAAACAGATAGCGGTGTAGATATTTCCATGTTCATACAGATAGCGATGTAGATATTTCCATGTTTATACAGATAGCGGTGAAGATGTATGCATGTTTACACAGATAGCGGTGCAGATATTTCCATGTTCATACAGATAGCGGTGTAGATATATCCATGTTCATCCAGATGGCTGTGTAGATATCTCCATGTTCATACGGATGGCGGTGAAGATATTTCCATGATCATACAGATAGCGGTGTAGCTATTTCCATGTTCATACAGATAGTGGTGTAGATATTTCCATGTTCATACAGATAGCGGTGTAGCTATTTCCATGTTCATTGAGATAGCGGTGCTGATATTTCCATGTTTATACAGGTAGCGGTGTAGATATTTCCATATTTATACAGATAGCGGTGTAGATATTTCCATGTTTATACAGATAGCGGTGTAGATATTTCCATATTTATACAGATAGCGGTGTAGATATTTCCATGTTTATACAGATAGCGGTGTAGATATTTCCATATTTATACAGATAGCGGTGTAGATATCTCCATCTTAATACAGATGGCGGTGTAGATATTTGTATGTTAATAGAGATCGCGGAGCAGATATTTCCATGTTCATACAGATGGCGGTATAGATATTTCCATGTTTATAGAGAGAGCGGGGAAGTTATTTCCATGTGTAAAGAGAAAGCTTTGTAGATATTTCCATGTATATGCAGATAGCTGTGTAGATATTTCCATTTTCATGCAGATAGCGGTGTAGGTATTTCCATGTTCAAACAGATAGCGGTGTAGATATTTCCATGTTCATACAGATAGCGGTGTAGATATTTCCATGTTTATACAGATAGCGGTGAAGATGTATGCATGTTTACACAGAGAGCGGTGCAGATATTTCCATGTTCATTCAGATAGCGGTGTAGATATTTCTATGTTCATCAAGATGGCTGTGTAGATATATCCATGTTCATATAGATGGCGGTGAAGATATTTCCATGTTCATACAGATAGCGGTGTAGCTATTTCCATGTTCATACAGATAGCGGTGCTGATATTTCCATGTTTATACAGGTAGCGGTGTAGATATTTCCATATTTATACAGATAGCGGTGTAGATATTTCCATGTTTATACAGATAGCGGTGTAGATATTTCCAAGTTTATACAGATAGCGGTGAAGATATCTCCATCTTAATATAGATGGCGGTGTAGATATTTGTATGTTAATACAGATGGCGGTGCAGATATTTCCATGTTAATACAGGTGGCAGTATAGAAATTTCCATGTTTATAGAGATAGCGGTGTAGTTATTTCCATGTGTAAAGAGAAAGCTTTTTAGATATTTCCATGTATATGCAGATAGCTGTGTAGATATTTCCATTTTTATGCAGATAGCGGTGTAGATATTTCCATGTTCAAACAGATAGCGGTGTAGATATTTCCATTTTCATACAGATAGCAGTGTAGATATTTCCATGTTTATACAGATAGCGGTGAAGACGTATACATATTTACACAGATAGCGGTGTAGATATTTCCATGTTCATACAGATAGCGGTGTAGATATTTCCATGTTCATCCAGATGGCTGTGTAGATATATCCATGTTCATACAGATGGCGTTGAAGTTATTTCCATGTTCATACAGATGGCGGTGTAGATATTTCCATGTTCATACAGATAGCTGTGTAGATATTTCCATGTTCATCCAGATGACTGTGTAGGAATATCCATGTTCATACAGATGGCAGTGAAGATATTTCCATGTTCAAACAGATAGCGGTGTAGATATTTCCATGTTCATACAGATAGCGGTGTAGATATTTCCATGTTCATACAGACAGCGGTGCTGATATTTCCATGTTCATCCAGATGGCTGTGTAGATATTTCCATGTTCATAGAGATAGTGGTGTAGATATTTCCATGTTCATACAGATAGCGGTGCTGATATTTCCATGTTTATACAGGTAGTAGTGTAGATATTTCCATGTTTATACAGATAGTGGTGTAGATATTTCCATGTTTATACAGATAGCGGTGTAGATATTTCCATGTTAATACAGATAGCCGTGTAGATATTTCCATGTTTATACAGATAGCGGTGTAGATATCTCCATCTTAATACAGATGGCGGTGTAGATATTTATATGTTCATACAGATGGCGGTGCAGATATTTCCATGTTCATACAGATGACGGTGTAGATATTTCCCTGTTTATAGAGATAGCGGTGTAGTTATTTCCGTGTGTAAAGAGATAGCTTTGTAGATATTTCCATGTATATGCAGATAGCTCTGTAGATATTTCCATTATCATGCAGATAGCGGTGTAGATATTTCCATGTTTACACAGATAGCGGTGTAGTTATTTCCATGTTCATGCATAGAGCGGTGTAGATATTTCCATGTTCATCCAGATGGCTGTGTAGATATATCCATGTTCATACAGATAGCGGTGTAGATATTTCCATGTTCGTACAGATAGTGGTGTAGATATTTCCATGTTCATACAGATAGCGGTGTAGGTATTTCCGTGTTGATACAGAAAGCGGTGTAGATATTTCCATGTTCATAGAGATAGCGATGTAGATATTTCCATGTTCATACAGATAGCGGTCCTGATATTTCCATGTTTATACAGGTAGCGGTGTAGATATTTCCATGTTTATACAGATTGCGGTGTAGGTATTTCCATGTTTATACAGATAGCGGTGTGGATATTTCCAACTTTATACATATATCGGTGTAGATATCTCCATCTTAATACAGATGGCGGTGTAGATATTTATATGTTCATACATATGTCGGTGCAGATATTTCCATGTTCATATAGATGGCGGTGTAGATATTTCCATGTTTATAGAGATAGCGGTGTAGTTATTTCCATGTGTAAAGAAATAGCTTTGTAGATATTTCCATGTATATGCAGATAGCTATGAAGATATTTCCATTTTCATGCAGATAGCGGTGTAGATATTTCCATGTTCAAACAGATAGCGGTGTAGATATTTCCATGTTTATACAGATAGCGGTGAAGATGTATGCATGTTTACACAGATATCGGTGTAGATATTTCCATGTTTATACAGGTAGCGGTGTAGATATTTCCATGTTCATACAGATAGCGGTGAAGGTATCTCCTTGTTAATACAAATGGCGGTGTAGATATTTGTATGTTCATACTGATGGCGGTGCAGATATGTCCATGTTCATACAGATAGCGGTGTAGTTATTTCCTTGTGTAAAGGGATAGCTGTGTAGATATTTCCATGCATATGCAGACAGCTGCGTAGATATTTCCATTTTCATGCAGACAGCGGTGTAGATATTTCCATGTTCAAACAGATAGCGGTGTAGATATGTCCATGTTCACACAGATAACGGTGTAGATATTTCCATGTTCATACAGATAGCAGTGTAGATATTTCCATGTTTATACAGATAGCGGTGAAGATGTATGCATGTTTACACAGATAGCGGTGTAGATATTTCCATGTTCATACAGATAGCGGTGTAGATATTTCGATGTTCATCCAGATGGCTGTGTAGATATATCCATGTTCATACAGATGGCGGTGAAGATATTTCCATGTTCA
This sequence comes from Gorilla gorilla gorilla, assembly GCF_029281585.2. Classification (NCBI taxonomy): domain Eukaryota; kingdom Metazoa; phylum Chordata; class Mammalia; order Primates; family Hominidae; genus Gorilla; species Gorilla gorilla. Next base: position 4,985,731 of record NC_073233.2, on the reverse strand, counting down.
TACAGATGGCGGTGTAGGTATTTCCATGTTCATACAGATAGCGATGTAGATATTTCCATGTTCATCCAGATGACTGTGTAGGTATATCCATGTTCATACAGATGGCAGTGAAGATATTTCCATGTTCGTACAGATAGCGGTGTAGATATTTCCATGTTCAGACAGATAGCGGTATAGATATTTCCATGTTCATACAGACAGCGGTGCTGATATTTCCATGTTCATCCAGATGGCTGTGTAGATATATCCATGTTGATACAGATGGCGGTGAAGATATTTCCATGTTCATTCAGATAGCGGTGTAGATATTTCCATGTTCATAGAGATAGTGGTGTAGATATTTCCATGTTAATACAGATAGCAGTGCTGATATTTCCATGTTTATACAGGTAGCGGTGTAGATATTTCCATGTTTATACCGATAGCAGTGTAGATATTTCCATGTTTATACAGATATCGGTGTAGATATCTCCATCTTAATACAGATGGCGGTGTAGATATTTCCATGTTCATACAGATAGCGGTATAGATATTTCCATGTTCATACAGACAGCGGTGCTGATATTTCCATGTTCATCCAGATGGCTGTGTAGATATATCCATGTTCATACAGATGGCGGTGAAGATATTTCCATGTTCATACAGATAGCGGTGTATATATTTCCATGTTCATAGAGATAGCGGTGTAGATATTTCCATGTTAATACAGATAGCGGTGTAGATATTTCCATGTTTATACAGATAGCGGTGTAGATATCTCCATCTTAATACAGATGGCGGTGTAGATATTTATATGTTCATACAGATGGCGGTGCAGATATTTCCATGTTCATACAGATGACGGTGTAGATATTTCCCTGTTTATAGAGATAGCGGTGTAGTTATTTCCGTGTGTAAAGAGATAGCTTAGTAGATATTTCCATGTATATGCAGATAGCTCTGTAGATATTTCCATTATCATGCAGATAGCGGTGTAGATATTTCCATGTTTACACAGATAGCGGTGTAGTTATTTCCATGTTCATGCATAGAGCGGTGTAGATATTTCCATGTTCATCCAGATGGCTGTGTAGATATATCCATGTTCATACAGATAGCGGTGTAGATATTTCCATGTTCGTACAGATAGTGGTGTAGATATTTCCATGTTCATACAGATAGCGGTGTAGCTATTTCCGTGTTGATACAGATAGCGGTGTAGATATTTCCATGTTCATAGAGATAGCGATGTAGATATTTCCATGTTCATACAGATAGCGGTCCTGATATTTCCATGTTTATACAGGTAGCGGTGTAGATATTTCCATGTTTATACAGATAGCGGTGTAGGTATTTCCATGTTTATACAGATAGCGGTGTGGATATTTCCAACTTTATACATATAGCGGTGTAGATATCTCCATCTTAATACAGATGGCGGTGTAGATATTTATATGTTCATACATATGTCGGTGCAGATATTTCCATGTTCATATAGATGGCGGTGTAGATATTTCCATGTTTATAGAGATAGCGGTGTAGTTATTTCCATGTGTAAAGAAATAGCTTTGTAGATATTTCCATGTATATGCAGATAGCTATGAAGATATTTCCATTTTCATGCAGATAGCGGTGTAGATATTTCCATGTTCAAACAGATAGCGGTGTAGATATTTCCATGTTTATACAGATAGCGGTGAAGATGTATGCATGTTTACACAGATATCGGTGTAGATATTTCCATGTTTATACAGGTAGCGGTGTAGATATTTCCATGTTCATACAGATAGCGGTGAAGGTATCTCCTTGTTAATACAAATGGCGGTGTAGATATTTGTATGTTCATACTGATGGCGGTGCAGATATGTCCATGTTCATACAGATAGCGGTGTAGTTATTTCCATGTGTAAAGGGATAGCTGTGTAGATATTTCCATGCATATGCAGACAGCTGCGTAGATATTTCCATTTTCATGCAGACAGCGGTGTAGATATTTCCATGTTCAAACAGATAGCGGTGTAGATATTTCCATGTTCACACAGATAACGGTGTAGATATTTCCATGTTCATACAGACAGCAGTGTAGATATTTCCATGTTTATACAGATAGCGGTGAAGATGTATGCATGTTTACACAGATAGCGGTGTAGATATTTCCATGTTCATACAGATAGCGGTGTAGATATTTCGATGTTCATCCAGATGGCTGTGTAGATATATCCATGTTCATACAGATGGCGGTGAAGATATTTCCATGTTCATACAGATGGCGGTGTAGGTATTTCCATGTTCATACAGATAGCGATGTAGATATTTCCATGTTCATCCAGATGACTGTGTAGGTATATCCATGTTCATACAGATGGCAGTGAAGATATTTCCATGTTCGTACAGATAGCGGTGTAGATATTTCCATGTTCATACAGATAGCGGTATAGATATTTCCATGTTCATACAGACAGCGGTGCTGATATTTCCATGTTCATCCAGATGGCTGTGTAGATATATCCATGTTGATACAGATGGCGGTGAAGATATTTCCATGTTCATTCAGATAGCGGTGTAGATATTTCCATGTTCATAGAGATAGTGGTGTAGATATTTCCATGTTAATACAGATAGCAGTGCTGATATTTCCATGTTTATACAGGTAGCGGTGTAGATATTTCCATGTTTATACCGATAGCAGTGTAGATATTTCCATGTTTATACAGATATCGGTGTAGATATCTCCATCTTAATACAGATGGCGGTGTAGATATTTCCATGTTCATACAGATAGCGGTATAGATATTTCCATGTTCATACAGACAGCGGTGCTGATATTTCCATGTTCATCCAGATGGCTGTGTAGATATATCCATGTTCATACAGATGGCGGTGAAGATATTTCCATGTTCATACAGATAGCGGTGTATATATTTCCATGTTCATAGAGATAGCGGTGTAGATATTTCCATGTTCATTCAGATAGCGGTGCTGATATTTCCATGTTTATACAGGTAGCGGTGTAGATATTTCTATGTTTATACAGATAGCGGTGCAGATATTTCCATGTTTATACAGATAGCGGTGTAGATATTTCCATGTTTATACAGATAGCGGTGTAGATATCTTCATCTTAATACAGATGGCGGTGTAGATATTTATATGTTCATACAGATGGCGGTGCAGATATTTCCATGTTCATACAGATGATGGTGTAGATATTTCCCTGTTTATAGAGATAGCGGTGTAGATATTTCCATGTGTAAAGAGATAGCTTTGTAGATATTTCCATGTATATGCAGATAGCTCTGTAGATATTTCCATTATCATGCAGATAGCGGTGTAGATATTTCCATGTTTACACAGATAGCTGTGTAGATATTTCCATGTTCATGCATAGAGCGTTGTAGATATTTCCATGTTCATCCCGATGGCTGTGTAGATATATCCATGTTCATACAGATAGCGGTGTAGATATTTCCATGTTCATACAGATAGTGGTGTAGATATTTCCATGTTCATACAGATAGCGGTGTAGCTATTTCCATGTTCATACAGATAGCGGTGTAGATATTTCCATGTTCATAGAGATAGCGGTGTAGATATTTCCATGTTCATACAGACAGCGGTCCTGATATTTCCGTGTTTATGCAGGTAGCAGTGTAGATATTTCCATGTTTATACAGATAGCGGTGTAGGTATTTCCATGTTTATACAGATAGCGGTGTAGATATTTCCAACTTTATACAGATAGCGGTGTAGATATCTCCATCTTAATACAGATGGCGGTGTAGATATTTATATGTTCATACAGATGTCGGTGCAGATATTTCCATGTTCATATAGATGGCGGTGTAGATATTTCCATGTTTATAGAGATAGCGGTGTAGTTATTTCCATGTGTAAAGAGATAGCTTTGTAGATATTTCCATGTATATGCAGATAGCTGTGAAGATATTTCCATTTTCATGTAGATAGCGGTGTAGATATTTCCATCTTCAAACAGATAGCGGTGTAGATATTTCCATGTTTATACAGATAGCGGTGAAGATGTATGCATGTTTACACAGATATCGGTGTAGATTTTTCCATGTTCATACAGATAGCGTTGTAGATATTTCCATGTTCATACAGATAGCGGTGTAGATAACTCCTTCTTAATACAAATGGCGGTGTAGATATTTGTATGTTCATACTGATGGCTGTGCAGATATTTCCATGTTCATACAGACGGCGGTGTAGTTATTTCCATGTGTAAAGGGATAGCTGTGTAGATATTTCCATGCAAATGGAGACAGCTGCGTAGACATTTCCATTTTCATGCAGACAGCGGTGTATATATTTCCATGTTCAAACAGATAGCGGTGTAGATATTTCCATGTACACACAGATAACGGTGTAGATATTTCCATGTTCATACAGATAGCAGTGTAGATATTTCCATGTTTATACAGATAGCGGTGAAGATGTATGCATGTTTACACATATAGCGGTGTAGATATTTCCATCTTCAAACAGATAGCTGTGTAGATATTTCCATGTTCATCCAGATGGCTGTGTAGATATATCCATGTTCATACAGATGGCGGTGAAGATATTTCCATGTTCATACAGATAGCGGTGTAGATAATTCCATGTTCATAGAGATAGCGGTGTAGATATTTCCATGTTCATACAGATAGCGGTGCTGATATTTCCATGTTTATACAGATAGCGGTGTAGATATTTCCATGTTTATACAGATAGCGGTGTAGATATTTCCATGTTTATACAGATATCGGTGTAGATATCTCCATCTTAATAGAGATGGCGGTGTAGATATTTCCATGTTCATCCAGATGGCTGTGTAGATATATCCATGTTCATACAGATGGCGGTGAAGATATTTCCATGTTCATACAGATAGCGGTGTAGATATCTCCTTCTTAATAAAAATGGCGGTGTAGATATTTGTATGTTCATACTGAAGGCGGTGCAGATATTTCCATGTTCATACAGATAGCGGTGTAGTTATTTCCATGTGTAAAGGGATAGCTGTGTAGATATTTCCATGCATATGCAGACATCTGCGTAGATATTTCCATTTTCATGCAGACAGCGGTGTAGATATTTCCATGTTCAAACAGATAGCGGTGTAGATATTTCCATGCTCACACAGATAACGGTGTAGATATTTCCATGTTCATACAGATAGCAGTGTAGATATTTCCATGTTTATACAGATAGCGGTGAAGATGTATGCATGTTTACACAGATAGCGGTGTAGACATTTCCATGTTCATACAGATAGCGGTGAAGATATTTCCATGTTCATACAGATAGCGGTGTAGATATTTCCATGTTCATCCAGATGGCTGTGTAGATATATCCATGTTCATACAGATGGCGGTGAAGATATTTCCATGTTCATACAGATGGCGGTGTAGGTATTTCCATGTTCATACAGATAGCGGTGTAGATATTTCCATGTTCATCCAGATGACTGTGTAGGTATATCCATGTTCATACAGATGGCAGTGAAGATATTTCCATGTTCATACAGATAGCGGTGTAGATATTTCCATGTTCATACAGATAGCGGTATAGATATTTCCATGTTCATACAGACAGCGGTGCTGATATTTCCATGTTCATCCTGATGGCTGTGTAGATATATCCATGTTCATACAGATGGCGGTGAAGATATTTCCATGTTCATACAGATAGCGGTGTAGATATTTCCATGTTCATAGAGATAGCGGTGTAGATACTTCCATGTTCATACAGATAGCGGTGCCGATATTTCCATGTTTATACAGGTAGTGGTGTAGATATTTCCATGTTTATACAGATAGCGGTGTAGATATTTCCATGTTTATACAGATAGCAGTGTAGATATTTCCATGTTTATACAGATATCGGTGTAGATATCTCCGTCTTAATACAGATGGCGGTGTAGATATTTCCATGTTCATACAGATAGCGTTGTAGATATTTCCATGTTCATACAGATAGCGGTGTAGATATCTCCTTCTTAATACAAATGGCGGTGTAGATATTTGTATGTTCATACTGATGGCGGTGCAGATATTTCCATGTTCATACAGATAGCGGTGTAGTTATTTCCATGTGTAAAGGGATAGCTGTGTAGATATTTCCATGCATATGCAGACAGCTGCGTAGATATTTCCATTTTCATGCAGACAGCGGTGTAGATATTTCCAAGTTCAAACAGATAGCTTTGCAGATATTTCCATGTTCACACAGATAACGGTGTAGATATTTCCATGTTCATACTGATAGCAGTGTAGGTATTTCCATGTTTATACAGATAGCGGTGAAGATGTATGCATGTTTACACAGATAGCGGTGTAGATATTTCCATGTTCACACAGATAGCGGTGTAGATACTTCCATGTTCATCCAGATGGCTGTGTAGATATATCCATGTTCATACAGATGGCGGTGAAGATATTTCCATGTTCATACAGATAGCGGTGTAGATATTTCCATGTTCATCCAGGTGACTGTGTAGGTATATCCATGTTCATCCAGTTGACTGTGTAGGTATATCCATGTTCATACAGATGGCAGTGAAGATATTTCCATGTTCATACAGATAGCGGTGTAGATATTTCCATGTTCATACAGATAGCGGTATAGATATTTCCATGTTCATACAGACAGCGGTGCTGATATTTCCATGTTCATCCAGATGGCTGTGTAGATATATCCATGTTCATACAGATGGCGGTGAAGATATTTCCATGTTCATACAGATAGCGGTGTATATATTTCCATGTTCATAGAGATAGCGGTGTAGATATTTCCATGTTCATACAGATAGCGGTGCTGATGTTTCCATGTTTATAGAGGTAGCGGTGTAGATATTTCCATGTTTATACAGATAGCGGTGTAGATATTTCCATGTTTATACAGATAGAGGTGTAGATATTTCCATGTTTATACAGATAGCGGTGTAGATATCTGCATCTTAATACAGATGGTGGTGTAGATATTTATATGTTCATACAGATGGTGGTGCAGATATTTCCATGTTCATACAGATGGCGGTGTAGATATTTCCATGTTCATACAGATATCGGTGTAGTTATTTCCATGTGTAAAGAGATAGCTTTGTAGATATTTCCATGTATATGCAGATAGCTCTGTAGATATTTCCATTATCATGCAGATAGCGGTGTAGATATTTCCATGTTTACACAGATAGCGGTGTAGATATTTCCATGTTCATGCATAGAGCGGTGTAGGTATTTCCATGTTCATCCAGATGGCTGTGTAGATATATCCATGTTCATACAGATAGCGGTGTAGATATTTCCATGTTCATACAGATAGTGGTGTAGATATTTCCATGTTCATACAGATAGCAGTGTAGATGTTTCCATGTTCATACAGATAGCGGTATAGATATTTCCATGTTCATACAGACAGCGGTGCTGATATTTCCATGTTCATCCAGATGGCTGTGTAGATATATCCATGTTCATACAGATGGCGGTGAAGATATTTCCATGTTCATACAGATAGCGGTGTAGATATTTCCATGTTCATAGAGATAGCGGTGTAGATAGTTCCATGTTCATACAGATAGCGGTGCTAATATTTCCATGTTTATACAGGTAGCGGTGTGGATATTTCCATGTTTATACAGATAGCGGTGTAGATATTTCCATGTTTATACAGATAGCGGTGTAGATATTTCCATGTTTATACAGATATTGGTGTAGATATCTCCATCTTAATACAGATGGCGGTGTAGATATTTCCATGTTCATACAGATAGCGTTGTAGATATTTCCATGTTCATACAGATAGCGGTGTAGATATCTCCTTCTTAATACAAATGGCGGTGTAGATATTTGTATGTTCATACTGAAGGCGGTGCAGATATTTCCATGTTCATACAGATAGCGGTGTAGTTATTTCCATGTGTAAAGGGATAGCTGTGTAGATATTTCCATGCATATGCAGACATCTGCGTAGATATTTCCATTTTCATGCAGACAGCGGTGTAGATATTTCCATGTTCAAACAGATAGCGGTGTAGATATTTCCATGTTCACACAGATAACGGTGTAGATATTTCCATGTTCATAGAGATAGCAGTGTAGATATTTCCATGTTTATACAGATAGCGTTCAAGATGTATGCATGTTTACACAGATAGCGGTGTAGATATTTCCATGTTCATACAGATAGTGGTGTAGATATTTCCATGTTCATACCTATGGCAGTGAAGATATTTCCATGTTCATACAGATAGCGGTGTAGATATTTCCATGTTCATCCAGATGGCTGTGTAGATATATCCATGTTCATACAGATAGCGGTGTAGATATTTCCATGTTCATACAGATAGCGGTGTAGATATTTCTATGTTCATCCAGATGGCTGTGTAGCTGTTTCCATGTTCATGCCGATAGTGGTGTAGATATTTCCATGTTCATACAGATAGCGGTGTAGATATTTGTATGTTCATCCAGATGGCTGTGTAGATATATCCATGTTCATACAGATGGCGGTGAAGATATTTCCATGTTCATACAGAGAGCGGTGTAGTTATTTCCATGTGTAAAGAGATAGCTGTGTAGATATTTCCATGTATACGCAGATAGCTGTGTAGATATTTCCATTTTCATGCAGATAGCGGTTTAGATATTTCCATTTTCAAACAGATAGCGGTGTAGATATTTCCATGTTCATAGAGATAGCGGTGTAGATATTTCCATGTTCATACAGATAGAGGGGCTGATATTTCCATGTTCATACAGACAGCGGTGCTGATATTTCCATGTTTATACAGATAGCGGTGTACATATTTCCATGTTCATAGAGATAGCGCTGTAGATTTTTCCATGTTCATACAGATAGCGGTACTGATATTTCCATGTTTACACAGGTAGCGGTGTAGATATTTCCATGTTTATAGAGATAGCGTTGTAGGTATTTCCATGTTTATACAGATAGCGGTGTAGAAATTTCCAACTATATACAGATAGCGGTGTAGATATCTCCATCTTAATACAGATGGCGGTGTAGATATTTATATGTTCATACAGATGGCGGTGCAGATATTTCCATGTTCATACAGATGGCGGTGTAGATATTTCCATGTTTATAGAGATAGCGGTGTAGTTATTTCCATGTGTAAAGAGATAGCTTTGTAGATATTTCCATGTATATGCAGATAGCTGTGTAGATATTTCCATTTTCATGCAGATAGCGGTGTAGATATTTCCATGTTCAAACAGATAGCGGTGTAGATATTTCCATGTTCATACAGATAGCGGTGTAGATATTTCCATGTTTATACAGATAGCGGTGAAGATGTATGCATGTTTACACAGATAGCGGTGTAGATATTTCCATGTTCATACAGATAGCGGTGTAGATATTTCTATGTTCATACAGATAGCGGTGTAGATATCTCCTTCTTAATACAGATGGCGGTGTAGATATTTGTGTGTTCATACAGATGGCGGTGCAGGTATTTCCATGTTCATACAGATAGCGGTGTAGTTATTTCCATGTGTAAAGAGATAGCAGTGTAAATATTTCCATGCATATGCAGACAGCTGCGTAGATATTTCCATTTTCATGCAGACAGCGGTGTAGATATTTCCATGTTCAAACAGATAGCGGTGTAGATATTTCCATGTTTCCACAGATAGCGGTGTAGCTTTTTCCATGTTCATACAGATAGCGGTGTAGATATTTCCATGTTCATCCAGATGACTGTGTAGGTATATCCATGTTCATACAGATGGCAGTGAAGATATTTCCATGTTCATACAGATAGCGTTGTAGATATTTCCATGTTCATACAGATAGCGGTGTAGATATTTCCATGTTCATACAGACAGCGGTGCTGATATTTCCATGTTCATCCAGATGGCTGTGTAGATATATCCATGTTCATACAGATGGCGGTGAAGATATTTCCATGTTCATACAGATAGCGGTGTAGATATTTCCATGTGTAAAGAGATAGCTGTGTAGACATTTCCATGTATATGCAGATAGCTGTGTAGTTATTTCCATTTTCAAGCAGATAGCGGTGTAGATATTTCCATGTTCAAACAGATAGCGGTGTAGATATTTCCATGTTCATACAGAGAGCGGTGTAGATATTTCCATGTTCATACAGATAGCGGTGCTGATATTTCCATGTTTATACAGGTAGCGGTGTAGATGTTTCCATACTTATACAGATAGCCTTGTAGATATTTCCATGTTTATACAGATAGCGGTGTAGATATTTCCAAGTTTATACAGAGAGCGGTGAAGATATCTCCATCTTAATACAGATGGCGCTGTAGATATTTGTATGTTAATACAGATGGCGGTGCAGATATTTCCATGTTCATACAGATGGCAGTATTGAAATTTCCATGTTTATAGAGATAGCGGTGTAGTTATTTCCATGTGTAAAGAGAAAGCTTTGTAGATATTTCCATGTATATGCAGATAGCTGTGTAGATATTTCCATTTTTATGCAGATAGCGGTGTAGATATTTCCATGTTCAAACAGATAGCGGTGTAGATATTTCCATGTTCGTACAGATAGCAGTGTAGATATTTCCATGTTCATACAGATAGCGGTGAAGATGTATACATGTTTACACAGATAGCGGTGTAGATATTTCCATGTTCATACAGATAGCGGTGTAGATATTTCCATGTTCATCGAGATGACTGCGTAGATATATCCATGTTCATACAGATGGCGGTGAAGATATTTCCATGTTCATACAGATGGCGGTGTAGATATTTCCATGTTCATACAGATAGCGGTGTAGATATTTCCATGTTCATCCAGATGACTGTGTAGGAATATCCATGTTCATACAGATGGCAGTGTAGATATTTCCATGTTTATACAGATATCGGTGTAGATATCTCCATCTTAATACAGATGGCGGTGTAGATATTTATATGTTCATACAGATGGCGGTGCAGATATTTCCATGTTCATACAGATGACGGTGTAGATATTTCCCTGTTTATAGAGATAGCGGTGTAGTTATTTCCATGTGTAAAGAGATAGCTTTGTAGATATTTCCATGTATATGCAGATAGCTCTGTAGATATTTCCATTATCATGCAGATAGCGGTGTAGATATTTCCATGTTTACAAAGATAGTTTTGTAGATATTTCCATGTTCATGCATAGAGCGGTGTAGATATTTCCATGTTCATCCAGATGGCTGTGTAGATATATCCATGTTCATACAGATAGCGGTGTAGATATTTCCATGTTCGTACAGATAGTGGTGTAGATATTTCCATGATCATACAGATAGCGGTGTAGCTATTTCCATGTTCATACAGATAGCGGTGTAGATATTTCCATGTTCATAGAGATAGCGGTGTAGATATTTCCATGTTCATACAGATAGCGGTCCTGATATTTCCATGTTTATACAGGTAGCGGTGTAGATATTTCCATGTTTATACAGATAGCGGTGTAGGTATTTCCATGTTTATACAGATAGCGGTGTAGATATTTCCATGTTTATACAGATAGCGGTGTAGGTATTTCCATGTTTATACAGATAGCGGTGTAGATATTTCCAACTTTATACAGATAACGGTGTAGATATCTCCATCTTAATACAGATGGCGGTGTAGATATTTATATGTTCATACAGATGGCTTTGCAGATATTTCCATGTTCATATAGATGGCGGTGTAGATATTTCCATGTTTATAGAGATAGCGGTGTAGTTATTTCCATGTGTAAAGAGATAGCTTTGTAGATATTTCCATGTATATGCAGATAGCTGTGAAGATATTTCCATTTTCATGCAGATAGCGGTGTAGATATTTCCATGTTCAAACAGATAGCGGTGTAGATATTTCCATGTTTATACAGATAGCGGTGAAGATGTATGCATGTTTACACAGATATCGGTGTAGATATTTCCATGTTCATACAGATAGCAGTGCTGATATTTAGATGTTTATACAGGTAGCGGTGTAGATATTTCCATGTTTATACAGATAGCGGTGGAGATATTTCCATGTTTATACAGATAGCGGTGTAGATATTTCCATGTTTGTACAGATATCGGTGTAGATATCTCCATCTTAATACAGATGGCGGTGTAGATATTTCCATGTTCATACAGATAGCGTTGTAGATATTTCCATGTTCATACAGATAGCGGTGTAGATATCTCCTTCTTAATACAAATGGCGGTGTAGATATTTGTATGTTCATACTGATGGCGGTGCAGACATTTCTATGTTCATACAGATAGCGGTGTAGTTATTTCCATGTGTAAAGGGATAGCTGTGTAGATATTTCCATGCATATGCAGACAGCTGCGTAGATATTTCCATTTTCATGCAGACAGCGGTGTAGATATTTCCAAGTTCAAACAGATAGCTTTGCAGATATTTCCATGTTCACACAGATAACAGTGTAGATATTTCCATGTTCATACTGATAGCAGTGTAGGTATTTCCATGTTTATACAGATAGCGGTGAAGATGTATGCATGTTTACACAGATAGCGGTGTAGATATTTCCATGTTCACACAGATAGCGGTGTAGATACTTCCATGTTCATCCAGATGGCTGTGTAGATATATCCATGTTCACACAGATGGCGGTGAAGATATTTCCATGTTCATACAGATGGCGGTGTAGGTATTTCCATGTTCATACAGATAGCGGTGTAGATATTTCCATGTTCATCCAGGTGACTGTGTAGGTATATCCATGTTCATCCAGTTGACTGTGTAGGTATATCCATGTTCATACAGATGGCAGTGAAGATATTTCCATGTTCATACAGATAGCGGTGTAGATATTTCCATGTTCATACAGATAGCGGTATAGATATTTCCATGTTCATACAGACAGCGGTGCTGATATTTCCATGTTCATCCAGATGGCTGTGTAGATATATCCATGTTCATACAGATGGCGGTGAAGATATTTCCATGTTCATACAGATAGCGGTGTATATATTTCCATGTTCATAGAGATAGCGGTGTAGATATTTCCATGTTCATACAGATAGCGGTGCTGATGTTTCCATGTTTATAGAGGTAGCGGTGTAGATATTTCCATGTTTATACAGATAGCGGTGTAGATATTTCCATGTTTATACAGATAGAGGTGTAGATATTTCCATGTTTATACAGATAGCGGTGTAGATATCTGCATCTTAATACAGATGGTGGTGTGGATATTTATATGTTCATACAGATGGTGGTGCAGATATTTCCATGTTCATACAGATGGCGGTGTAGATATTTCCATGTTCATACAGATATCGGTGTAGTTATTTCCATGTGTAAAGAGATAGCTTTGTAGATATTTCCATGTATATGCAGATAGCTCTGTAGATATTTCCATTATCATGCAGATAGCGGTGTAGATATTTCCATGTTTACACAGATAGCGGTGTAGATATTTCCATGTTCATGCATAGAGCGGTGTAGGTATTTCCATGTTCATCCAGATGGCTGTGTAGATATATCCATGTTCATACAGATAGCGGTGTAGATATTTCCATGTTCATACAGATAGTGGTGTAGATATTTCCATGTTCATACAGATAGCAGTGTAGCTGTTTCCATGTTCATACAGATAGCGGTATAGATATTTCCATGTTCATACAGACAGCGGTGCTGATATTTCCATGTTCATCCAGATGGCTGTGTAGATATATCCATGTTCATACAGATGGCGGTGAAGATATTTCCATGTTCATACAGATAGCGGTGTAGATATTTCCATGTTCATAGAGATAGCGGTGTAGATAGTTCCATGTTCATACAGATAGCGGTGCTGATATTTCCATGTTTATACAGGTAGCGGTGTGGATATTTCCATGTTTATACAGATAGCGGTGTAGATATTTCCATGTTTATACAGATAGCGGTGTAGATATTTCCATGTTTATACAGATATTGGTGTAGATATCTCCATCTTAATACAGATGGCGGTGTAGATATTTCCATGTTCATACAGATAGCGTTGTAGATATTTCCATGTTCATACAGATAGCGGTGTAGATATCTCCTTCTTAATACAAATGGCGGTGTAGATATTTGTATGTTCATACTGAAAGCGGTGCAGATATTTCCATGTTCATACAGATAGCGGTGTAGTTATTTCCATGTGTAAAGGGATAGCTGTGTAGATATTTCCATGCATATGCAGACATCTGCGTAGATATTTCCATTTTCATGCAGACAGCGGTGTAGATATTTCCATGTTCAAACAGATAGCGGTGTAGATATTTCCATGTTCACACAGATAACGGTGTAGATATTTCCATGTTCATAGAGATAGCAGTGTAGATATTTCCATGTTTATACAGATAGCGTTCAAGATGTATGCATGTTTACACAGATAGCGGTGTAGATATTTCCATGTTCATACAGATAGTGGTGTAAATATTTCCATGTTCATACCTATGGCAGTGAAGATATTTCCATGTTCATACAGATAGCGGTGTAGATATTTCCATGTTCATCCAGATGGCTGTGTAGATATATCCATGTTCATACAGATAGCGGTGTAGATATTTCCATGTTCATACAGATAGCGGTGTAGATATTTCTATGTTCATCCAGATGGCTGTGTAGCTGTTTCCATGTTCATGCCGATAGTGGTGTAGATATTTCCATGTTCATACAGATAGCGGTGTAGATATTTCTATGTTCATCCAGATGGCTGTGTAGATATATCCATGTTCATACAGATGGCGGTGAAGATATTTCCATGTTCATACAGAGAGCGATGTAGTTATTTCCATGTGTAAAGAGATAGCTGTGTAGATATTTCCATGTATACGCAGATAGCTGTGTAGATATTTCCATTTTCATGCAGATAGCGGTTTAGATATTTCCATTTTCAAACAGATAGCGGTGTAGATATTTCCATGTTCATAGAGATAGCGGTGTAGATATTTCCATGTTCATACAGATAGAGGGGCTGATATTTCCATGTTCATACAGACAGCGGTGCTGATATTTCCATGTTTATACAGATAGCGGTGTACATATTTCCATGTTCATAGAGATAGCGCTGTAGATTTTTCCATGTTCATACAGATAGCGGTACTGATATTTCCATGTTTACACAGGTAGCGGTGTAGATATTTCCATGTTTATAGAGATAGCGTTGTAGGTATTTCCATGTTTATACAGATAGCGGTGTAGAAATTTCCAACTATATACAGATAGCGGTGTAGATATCTCCATCTTAATACAGATGGCGGTGTAGATATTTATATGTTCATACAGATGGCGGTGCAGATATTTCCATGTTCATACAGATGGCGGTGTAGATATTTCCATGTTTATAGAGATAGCGGTGTAGTTATTTCCATGTGTAAAGAGATAGCTTTGTAGATATTTCCATGTATATGCAGATAGCTGTGTAGATATTTCCATTTTCATGCAGATAGCGGTGTAGATATTTCCATGTTCAAACAGATAGCGGTGTAGATATTTCCATGTTCATACAGATAGCGGTGTAGATATTTCCATGTTTATACAGATAGCGGTGAAGATGTATGCATGTTTACACAGATAGCGGTGTAGATATTTCCATGTTCATACAGATAGCGGTGTAGATATTTCTATGTTCATACAGATAGCGGTGTAGATATCTCCTTCTTAATACAGATGGCGGTGTAGATATTTGTGTGTTCATACAGATGGCGGTGCAGGTATTTCCATGTTCATACAGATAGCGGTGTAGTTATTTCCATGTGTAAAGAGATAGTAGTGTAGATATTTCCATGCATATGCAGACAGCTGCGTAGATATTTCCATTTTCATGCAGACAGCGGTGTAGATATTTCCATGTTCAAACAGATAGCGGTGTAGATATTTCCATGTTTCCACAGATAGCGGTGTAGCTTTTTCCATGTTCATACAGATAGCGGTGTAGATATTTCCATGTTCATCCAGATGACTGTGTAGGTATATCCATGTTCATACAGATGGCAGTGAAGATATTTCCATGTTCATACAGATAGCGTTGTAGATATTTCCATGTTCATACAGATAGCGGTGTAGATATTTCCATGTTCATACAGACAGCGGTGCTGATATTTCCATGTTCATCCAGATGGCTGTGTAGATATATCCATGTTCATACAGATGGCGGTGAAGATATTTCCATGTTCATACAGATAGCGGTGTAGATATTTCCATGTGTAAAGAGATAGCTGTGTAGACATTTCCATGTATATGCAGATAGCTGTGTAGATATTTCCATTTTCATGCTGATAGCGGTTTAGATATTTCCATGTTCAAACAGATAGCGGTGTAGATATTTCCACGTTCATACAGATAGCAGTGTAGATATTTCCATGCTTTTACAGATTGCGGTGAAGGTGTATGCATGTTTACACAGATAGCGGTGTAGATATTTCCATGTTCATGCATAGAGCGGTGTAGATATTTCCATGTTCATCCAGATGGCTGTGTAGATATATCCAAGTTCATACAGATAGCGGTGTAGATATTTCCATGTTCATATAGATAGCGGTGTAGCTATTTCCATGTTCATACAGATAGCGGTGTAGTTATTTCCATGTTCATAGGGATAGTGGTGTAGATGTTTCCATGTTCATACAGATAGCGGTCCTGATATTTCCATGTTTATACAGGTAGCGGTGTAGATATTTCCATGTTTATACAGATAGCGGTGTAGGTATTTCCATGTTTATACAGATAGCGGTGTAGATATTTCCATGTTTATATAGATAGCGGTGTAGATATCTACATCTTAATACTGATGGCGGTGTAGATATTTATATGTTCATACAGATGGCGGTGCAGATATTTCCATGTTCATACAGATGGCGGTGTAGATATATCCATGTTCATACACATAGCGGTGTAGTTATTTCCATGTGTAAAGAGATAGCTGTGTAGATATTTCCATGTATATGCAGATAGCTGTGTAGATATTTCCATTTTCATGCTGATAGCGGTTTAGCTATTTCCAAGTTCAAACAGATAGCGGTGTAGATATTTCCACGTTCATACAGATAGCAGTGTAGATATTTCCATGCTTATACAGATTGCAGTGAAGATGTATGCATGTTTACACAGATAGCGGTGTAGATATTTCCATGTTCATACAGATAGCGGTGTAGATATTTCCATGTTCATAGAGATAGCGGTGTAGATATTTCCATGTTCATACAGATAGCGGTCCTGATATTTCCATGTTTATACATGTAGCGGTGTAGATATTTCCATGTTTATACAGATAGCGGTGTAGGTATTTCCCTGTTTATACAGATAGCGGTGTAGATATTTCCAACTTTATACAGATAGCGGTGTAGATATCTCCATCTTAATACAAATGGCGGTGTAGATATTTATATGTTCATACAGATGTCGGTGCAGATATTTCCATGTTCATATAGATGGCGGTGTAGATATTTCCATGTTTATAGAGATAGCGGTGTAGTTATTTCCATGTTTAAAGAGATAGCTTTGTAGATATTTCCATGTATATGCAGATAGCTGGGTAGATATTTCCATTTTCTGGCAGATAGCGGTGTAGATAATTCCATGTTCAAACAGACAGCGGTGTAGATATTTCCATGTTTATACAGATAGCGGTGAAGATGTATGCATGTTTACACAGATAGCGGTGTAGATATTTCCATGTTCATACAGATAACAGTGTAGATATTTCCATGTTCATACAGATAGCGGTGTAGATATCTCCTTCTTAATACAAATGGCAGTGTAGATATTTGTATGTTCATACAGATGGCGGTGCAGATATTTCCATGTTCATACAGATAGCGGTGTAGGTATTTCCATGTGTAAAGAGATAGCTGTGTAGATATTTCCATGCATATGCAGACAGCTGCGTAGATATTTCCATTTTCATGCAGACAGCGGTGTAGATATTTCCATGTTCAAACAGATAGCGGTGTAGATATTTCCATGTTCACACAGATAGCGGTGTAGATATTTCCATGTTCATACAGATAGCGGTGTAGATATTTCCATGTTCATACAGATAGCGGTGTAGGTATTTCCATGTTCACACAGATAGCGGTGCTGACATTTCCATGTTTATACATTTAGCGGTGTAGATATTTCCATGTTCATACAGATAGCGGTGTAGATATTTCCATGTTCATACAGGTAGCGGTGTAGATATTTCGATGTTTATACTGATAGCGGTGTAGATATTTCCATGTTTATACAGATAGCGGTGTAGATATCTCCATCTTAATACAGATGGCGGTGTAGGTATTTATATGTTCATACAGATGGCGGTGCAGATATTTCCATGTTCATACAGATGGCGGAGTAGATATTTCCATGTTCATACAGATAGCGGTGTAGTTATTTCCATGTGTAAAGAGATAGCTGTGTAGATATTTCCATGTATATGCAGATAGCTGTGTAGTTATTTCCATTTTCATGCAGATAGCGGTGTAGATATTTCCATGTTCAAACAGATAGCGGTGTAGATATTTCCATGTTCATAGAGATAGCGGTGTAGATATTTCCATGTTCATACAGATAGAGGGGCTGATATTTCCATGTTCATAAAGACAGCGGTGCTGATATTTCCATGTTTATACAGATAGCGGTGTAGATATTTCCATGTTTATACAGATAGCAGTGTAGATATTTCCATGTTTATACAGATAGCGGTGTAGATATTTCCATGTTCATACACACAGCGGTGCTGATATTTCCATGTTTATACAGGTAGCGGTGTAGATATTTCCATGTTTATACAGGTAGCGGTGTAGATATTTCCATGTTTATACAGATAGCGGTGTAGATATTTCCATGTTTATACAGATTGCGGTGTAGATATCTCCATCTTAATACAGATGGCGGTGTAGATATTTATATGTTCATACAGATGGCGGTGCAGATATTTCCATGTTCATACAGATGGCGGTGTAGATATTTCCATGTTCATACAGATAGCGGTGTAGTTATTTCCATGTGTTAAGAGATAGCTGTGTAGATATTTCCATATATATGCAGATAGGTGTGAAGTTATTTCCATGTTCACGCAGATAGCGGTTTAGATATTTCCATGTTCAAACAGATAGCGGTGTAGATATTTCCATGTTCATACAGATAGCAGTGTAGATATTTCCATGTTTATACAGATAGTGGTGAAGATGCTATGCATGTTTACACAGATGGCAGTGTAGATATTTCCATGTTCATACAGATAGCGGTGTAGATATTTCCATGTTCATCCAGATGGCTATATAGATATATCCATGTTCATACAGATGGCGTTGAAGATATTTCCATGTTCTTACCGATAGCGGTGCTGATATTTCCCTGTTTATACAGGTAGCGGTGTAGATATTTCCATGTTTATACAGATAGTGGTTTAGATATTTCCATGTTTGTACAGATTGCGGTGTAGATATTTCCATGTTTATACAGATAGCGGTGCAGATATCTCCATCTTAATTCAAATGGCGGTGCAGATATTTATATGTTCATACAGATGGCGGTGCAGATATTTCCATGTTCATACAGATGGCGGTGTAGATATTTCCATGTTTATAGAGATAGCGGTGTAGTTATTTCCATGTGTAAAGAGATAGCTTTGTAGATATTTCCATGTATATGCAGAGAGCTGTGTAGGTATTTCCATTTTCATGCATATAGCGGTGTAGATATTTCCATGTTCAAACAGAGAGCGGTGTAGATACTTTCATGTTCATACAGATAGCGGTCTAGATATTTCCATGTTCATACAGATAGCGGTGTAGCCATTTCCATGTTCATACAGATAGCTGTGTAAGTATTTCCAGGTTCATCCAGATGGCTGTGTAGATATTTCCTTGTTCATACAGATAGTGGCCCTGATATTTCCATGTTTATACAGTTAGCGGTGTAGATATTTCCATGTTTATACAGATTGCGGTGTAGATATTTCCATGTTTATACAGATGGCGCTGTAGATATTTCCAAGTTTATACAGATAGCGGTGTAGATATCTCCATCTTAATATAGATGGCGGTGTAGATATTTATATGTTCATACAGATGGCGGTGCAGATATTTCCATGTTCATACAGATGGCGGTGTAGATATTTGGATGTTTATAGAGATAGCGCTGTAGTTATTTCCATGTGTAAAGAGATAGCTTTGTAGTTATTTCCATGTATATTCAGATCGCTGTGTAGATATTTCCATTTTCATGCAGATAGCGGTGTAGATATTTCCATGTTCAAACAGATAGCGGTGTAGATATTTCCATGTTCAAACAGATAGCGGTGTAGATATTTCCATGTTTATACAGATAGCGGTGAAGATGTATGCATGTTTACACAGATAGCGGTGTAGATATTTCCATGTTCATACAGATAGCGGTGTATATATTTCCATGTTCATCCAGATGGCTGTGTAGATATATCCATGTTCATACAGATGGCGCTGAAGATATTTCCTATGTTCATACAGATAGCGGTGTAGTTATTTCCATGTGTAAAGAGATAGCTGTGTAGATATTTCCATGTATACGCAGATAGCTGTGTAGATATTTCCATTTTCATGCAGATAGCGGTTTAGATATTTCCATGTTCAAACAGATAGCAGTGTAGATATTTGCATGTTTATAGAGATAGCGGTGTAGATATTTCCATGTTCATACAGATAGAGGGGCTGATATTTCCATGTTCATACAGACAGCGGTGCTGATATTTCCATGTTTATACAGATAGCAGTGTAGATATTTCCATGTTTATACAGATAGCAGTGTAGATATTTCCATGTTTATACAGATAGCGGTGTAGATATTTCCATGTTTATACAGATAGCGGTGTAGATATCTACATCTTAATACTGAAGGCTGTGTAGATATTTATATGTTCATACAGATGGCGGTGCAGATATTTCCATGTTCATACAGATGGCGGTGTAGATATATCCATGTTCATAGAGATAGCGGTGTAGATATTTCCATGTGTTAAGAGATAGGTGTGTAGATATTTCCATGCATATGCAGACCGCTGCGTAGATATTTCCATTTTCATGCAGACAGCGGTGTAGATATTTCCATGTTCAAACAGATAGCGGTGTATATATTTCCATGTTCACACAGATAGCGGTGTAGATATTTCCATGTTCATACAGATAGCGGTGTAGATATTTCCATGTTCACACAGATAGCCGTGTAGATATTTCCATGTTTATACAGATAGCGGTGTAGATATCTCCATCTTAATACAGATGGCGGTGTAGATATTTATATGTTCATACAGATGGCGGTGCAGATATTTCCATGTTCATACAGATAGCAGTGTAGATATTTCCATGTTCATACAGATAACAGTGTAGATATTTCCATGTTCATACAGATAGCGGTGTTGATATCTCCTTCTTAATACAAATGGCGGTGTAGATATTTGTATGTTCATACAGATGGCGGTGCAGATATTTCCATGTTCATACAGATAGCGGTGTAGTTATTTCCATGTGTAAAGAGATAGCTGTGTAGATATTTCCATGCATATGCAGACAGCTGCGTAGATATTTCCATTTTCATGCAGACAGTGGTGTAGATATTTCCATGTTCAAACAGATAGCGGTGTAGATATTTCCATGTTCACACAGATAGCGGTGTAGATATTTCCATGTTTATACAGATAGCGGTGTAGATATCTCCATCTTAATACAGATGGCGGTGTAGATATTTATATGTTCATACAGATGGCGGTGCAGATATTTCCATGTTCATACAGATGGCGGAGTAGATATTTCCATGTTCATACAGATAGCGGTGTAGTTATTTCCATGTGTAAAGAGATAGCTGTGTAGATATTTCCATGTATATGCAGATAGCTGTGTAGTTATTTCCATTTTCATGCAGATAGCGGTGTAGATATTTCCATGTTCAAACAGATAGCGGTGTAGATATTTCCATGTTCATACAGAGAGCGGTGTAGATATTTCCATGTTCATACAGATAGTGGTGTAGATATTTCCATGTTTATACAGATAGCGGTGAAGATATATGCATGTTTACACAGATAGCGGTGTAGATATTTCCATGTTCATCCAGATTGCTGTGTAGATATATCCATGTTCATACAGATAGCGGTGTAGATATTTCCATGTTCATACAGATAGCGGTGTAGATATTTCTATGTACATCCAGATGGCTGTGTAGATATTTCCATGTTCATACAGATAGTGGTGTAGATATTTCCATGTTCATACAGATAGCAGTGTAGATATTTCCATGTTCATACAGATTACGGTGATGATATTTCCATGTTTATACAGGTAGTGGTGTAGATATTTCCATGTATATACAGATAGCGGTGTAGACATTTCCATGTTTATACAGATAGCGGTGTAGATATTTCCATGTTTACACAGATAGCGGTGTAGATATCTCCATCTTAATACAGATGGCCGTGTAGATATTTATATGTTCATACAGATGGCGGTGCAGATATTTCCATGTTCATACAGATGGAGGTGTAGATATTTCCATGTTTATAGAGATAGCGGTGTAGTTATTTCCATGTGTAAAGATATAGCTGTATAGATATTTCCATATATATGCAGATAGCTTTGTAGATATTTCCATTTTCATGCAGATAGCGGTTTAGATATTTCCATGTTCAAACAGATAGCGGTGTAGATATTTCCATGTTCATACAGATAGCAGTGTAGATATTTCCATGTTTATACAGATAGTGGTGAAGACGTATGCATGTTTACACAGATAACGGTGTAGATATTTCCACGTTCATACAGATAGCGGTGTAGATATTTCCATGTTCATCTAGATGGCTGTGTAGATATATCCATGTTCATACAGATGGCGGTGAAGATATTTCCATGTTCATACAGATAGCGGTGTGGTTATTTCCATTTGTAAAGAGATAGCTGTGTAGATATTTCCATGTATACGCAGATAGCTGTGTAGATATTTCCATTTTCATGCAGATAGCGGTTTAGATATTTTCATGTTCAAACAGATAGCGGTGTAGATATTTCCATGTTCATAGAGATAGCGGTGTAGATATTTCCATGTTCATACAGATAGAGGGGCTGATATTTCCATGTTCATAAAGACAGCGGTGCTGATATTTCCATGTTTATACAGATAGCGGTGTAGATATTTCCATGTTTATACAGATAGCAGTGTAGATATTTCCATGTTTATACAGATAGCGGTGTAGATATTTCCATGTTCATACAGACAGCGGTGCTGATATTTCCATGTTTATACAGGTAGCGGTGTAGATATTTCCATGTTTATACAGGTAGCGGTGTAGATATTTCCATGTTTATACAGATAGCGGTGTAGATATTTCCATGTTTATACAGATTGCGGTGTAGATATCTCCATCTTAATACAGATGGCGGTGTAGATATTTATATGTTCATACAGATGGCGGTGCAGATATTTCCATGTTCATACAGATGGCGGTGTAGATATTTCCATGTTCATACAGATAGCGGTGTAGTTATTTCCATGTGTTAAGAGATAGCTGTGTAGATATTTCCATATATATGCAGATAGGTGTGAAGTTATTTCCATGTTCACGCAGATAGCGGTTTAGATATTTCCATGTTCAAACAGATAGCGGTGTAGATATTTCCATGTTCATACAGATAGCAGTGTAGATATTTCCATGTTCATCCAGATGGCTATATAGATATATCCATGTTCATACAGATGGCGGTGAAGATATTTCCATGTTCATACCGATAGCGGTGCTGATATTTCCCTGTTTATACAGGTAGCAGTGTAGATATTTCCATGTTTATACAGATAGTGGTTTAGATATTTCCATGTTTGTACAGATTGCGGTGTAGATATTTCCATGTTTATACAGATAGCGGTGCAGATATCTCCATCTTAATTCAAATGGCGGTGCAGATATTTATATGTTCATACAGATGGCCGTGCAGATATTTCCATGTTCATACAGATGGCGGTGTAGATATTTCCATGTTTATAGAGATAGCGGTGTAGTTATTTCCATGTGTAAAGAGATAGCTTTGTAGATATTTCCATGTATATGCAGAGAGCTGTGTAGGTATTTCCATTTTCATGCATATAGCGGTGTAGATATTTCCATGTTCAAACAGAGAGCGGTGTAGATACTTCCATGTTCATACAGATAGCGGTCTAGATATTTCCATGTTTATACAGATAGCGGTGTAGCCATTTCCATGTTCATACAGATAGCTGTGTAAGTATTTCCAGGTTCATCCAGATGGCTGTGTAGATATTTCCATGTTTATACAGATAGTTGGGCAGATATTTCCATGTTTATACAGATAGCGGTGTAGATATTTCAATCTTAATACAGATGGCGGTGTAGATATATCCATGTTCATACAGATGGCGGTGAAGATATTTCCTATGTTCATACAGATAGCGGTGTAGTTATTTCCATGTGTAAAGAGATAGCTGTGTAGATATTTCCATGTATACGCAGATAGCTGTGTAGATATTTCCATTTTCATGCAGATAGCGGTTTAGATATTTCCATGTTCAAACAGATAGCAGTGTAGATATTTGCATGTTCATAGAGATAGCGGTGTAGATATTTCCATGTTCATACAGATAGAGGGGCTGATATTTCCATGTTCATACAGACAGCGGTGCTGATATTTCCATGTTTATACAGATAGCAGTGTAGATATTTCCATGTTTATACAGATAGCAGTGTAGATATTTCCATGTTTATACAGATAGCGGTGTAGATATCTACATCTTAATACTGATGACGGTGTAGATATTTATATGTTCATACAGATGGCGGTGCAGATATTTCCATGTTCATACAGATGGCGGTGTAGATATTTCCATGTTCACACAGATAGCGGTGTAGATATTTCCATGTTTATACAGATAGCGGTGTAGATATCTCCATCTTAATACAGATGGCGGTGTAGATATTTATATGTTCATACAGATGGCGGTGCAGATATTTCCATGTTCATACAGATAGCAGTGTAGATATTTCCATGTTTATACAGATAGTGGTGAAGATGCTATGCATGTTTACACAGATGGCAGTGTAGATATTTCCATGTTCATACAGATAGCAGTGTAGATATTTCCATGTTCATCCAGATGGCTGTATAGTTATATCCATGTTCATACAGATGGCGGTGAAGATATTTCCATGTTCATACCGATAGCGGTGCTGATATTTCCCTGTTTATACAGGTAGCGGTGTAGATATTTCCATGTTTATACAGATAGTGGTTTAGATATTTCCATGGTTGTACAGATTGCGGTGTAGATATTTCCATGTTTATACAGATAGCGGTGCAGATATCTCCATCTTAATTCAAATGGCGGTGCAGATATTTATATGTTCATACAGATGGCGGTGCAGATATTTCCATGTTCATACAGATGGCGGTGTAGATATTTCCATGTTTATAGAGATAGCGGTGTAGTTATTTCCATGTGTAAAGAGATAGCTTTGTAGATATTTCCATGTATATGCACAGAGCTGTGTAGGTATTTCCATTTTCATGCATATAGCAGTGTAGATATTTCCATGTTCAAACAGATAGCGGTGTAGATACTTCCATGTTCATACAGATAGCGGTCTAGATATTTCCATGTTCATACAGATAGCGGTGTAGCCATTTCCATGTTCATACAGATAGCTGTGTAAGTATTTCCAGGTTCATCCAGATGGCTGTGTAGATATTTCCATGTTCATACAGATAGTGGCCCTGATATTTCCATGTTTATACAGTTAGCGGTGTAGATATTTCCATGTTTATACAGATTGCGGTGTAGATATTTCCAAGTTTATACAGATAGCGGTGTAGATATCTCCATCTTAATATAGATGGCGGTGTAGATATTTATATGTTCATACAGATGGCGGTGCAGATATTTCCATGTTCATACAGATGGCGGTGTAGATATTTGGATGTTTATAGAGATAGCGCTGTAGTTATTTCCATGTGTAAAGAGATAGCTTTGTAGTTATTTCCATGTATATGCAGATCGCTGTGTAGATATTTCCATTTTCATGCAGATAGCGGTGTAGATATTTCCACGTTCAAACAGATAGCGGTGTAGATATTTCCATGTTCAAACAGATAGTGGTGTAGATATTTCCATGTTTATACAGATAGCGGTGAAGATGTATGCATGTTTACACAGATAGCGGTGTAGATATTTCCATGTTCATACAGATAGCGGTGTATATATTTCCATGTTCATCCAGATGGCTGTGTAGATATATCCATGTTCATACAGATGGCGGTGAAGATATTTCCTATGTTCATACAGATAGCGGTGTAGTTATTTCCATGTGTAAAGAGATAGCTGTGAAGATATTTCCATGTATACGCAGATAGCTGTGTAGATACTTCCATTTTCAGGCAGATAGCGGTTTAGATATTTCCATGTTCAAACAGATAGCAGTGTAGATATTTGCATGTTCATAGAGATAGCGGTGTAGATATTTCCATGTTCATACAGATAGAGGGGCTGATATTTCCATGTTCATACAGACAGTGGTGCTGATATTTCCATGTTTATACAGATAGCAGTGTAGATATTTCCATGTTTATACAGATAGCAGTGTAGATATTTCCATGTTTATACAGATAGCGGTGTAGATATTTCCATGTTTATACAGATAGCGGTGTAGATATCTACATCTTAATACTGATGGCGGTGTAGATATTTATATGTTCATACAGATGGCGGTGCAGATATTTCCATGTTCATACAGATGGCGGTGTAGATATATCCATGTTCATACAGATAGCGGTGTAGATATTTCCATGTGTTAAGAGATAGGTGTGTAGATATTTCCATGCATATGCAGACAGCTGCGTAGATATTTCCATTTTCATGCAGACAGCGGTGTAGATATTTCCATGTTCAAACAGATAGCGGTGTATATATTTCCATGTTCACACAGATAGCGGTGTAGATATTTCCATGTTCATACAGATAGCGGTGTAGATATTTCCATGTTCACACAGATAGCGGTGCAGATATTTCCATGTTTATACAGATAGCGGTGTAGATATCTCCATCTTAATACAGATGGCGGTGTAGATATTTATATGTTCATACAGATGGCGGTGCAGATATTTCCATGTTCATACAGATAGCGGTGTAGTTATTTCCATGTGTTAAGAGATAGCTGTGTAGATATTTCCATATATATGCAGATAGGTGTGAAGTTATTTCCATGTTCATGCAGATAGCGGTTTAGATATTTCCATGTTCAAACAGATAGCGGTGTAGATATTTCCATGTTCATACAGATAGCAGTGTAGATATTTCCATGTTTATACAGATAGTGGTGAAGATGCTATGCATGTTTACACAGATGGCAGTGTAGATATTTCCATGTTCATACAGATAGCGGTGTAGATATTTCCATGTTCATCCAGATGGCTGTATAGATATATCCATGTTCATACAGATGGCGGTGAAGATATTTCCATGTTCATACCTATAGCGGTGCTGATATTTCCCTGTTTATACAGGTAGCGGTGTAGATATTTCCATGTTTATACAGATAGTGGTGTAGATATTTCCATGTTTGTACAGATTGCGGTGTAGATATTTCCATGTTTATACAGATAGCGGTGCACATATCTCCATCTTAATTCAAATGGCGGTGCAGATATTTATAAGTTCATACAGATGGCGGTGCAGATATTTCCATGTTCATACAGATGGCGGTGTAGATATTTCCATGTTTATAGAGATAGCGGTGTAGTTATTTCCATGTGTAAAGAGATAGCTTTGTAGATATTTCCATGTATATGCAGAGAGCTGTGAAGGTATTTCCATTTTCATGCATATAGCGGTGAAGATATTTCCATGTTCAAACAGATAGCGGTGTAGATACTTCCATGTTCATACAGATAGCGGTCTAGATATTTCCATGTTCATACAGATAGCGGTGTAGCCATTTCCATGTTCATACAGATAGCTGTGTAAGTATTTCCAGGTTCATCCAGATGGCTGTGTAGATATTTCCATGTTCATACAGATAGTGGCGCTGATATTTCCATGTTTATACAGTTAGCGGTGTAGATATTTCCATGTTTATACAGATTGCGGTGTAGATATTTCCATGTTTATACAGATGGCGCTGTAGATATTTCCAAGTTTATACAGATAGCGGTGTAGATATCTCCATCTTAATATAGATGGCGGTGTAGATATTTATATGTTCATACAGATGGCGGTGCAGATATTTCCATGTTCATACAGATGGCGGTGTAGATATTTGGATGTTTATAGAGATAGCGCTGTAGTTATTTCCATGTGTAAAGAGATAGCTTTGTAGTTATTTCCATGTATATGCAGATCGCTGTGTAGATATTTCCATTTTCATGCAGATAGCGGTGTAGATATTTCCATGTTCAAACAGATAGCGGTGTAGATATTTCCATGTTCAAACAGATAGCGGTGTTGATATTTCCATGTTTATACAGATAGCGGTGAAGATGTATGCATGTTTACACAGATAGCGGTGTAGATATTTCCATGTTCATACAGATAGCGGTGTATATATTTCTATGTTCATCCAGATGGCTGTGTAGATATATCCATGTTCATACAGATGGCGGTGAAGATATTTCCTATGTTCATACAGATAGTGGTGTAGTTATTTCCATGTGTAAAGAGATAGCTGTGTAGATATTTCCATGTATACGCAGATAGCTGTGTAGATATTTCCATTTTCATGCAGATAGCGGTTTAGATATTTCCATGTTCAAACAGATAGCAGTGTAGATATTTGCATGTTCATAGAGATAGCGGTGTAGATATTTCCATGTTCATACAGATAGAGGGGCTGATATTTCCATGTTCATACAGACAGCGGTGCTGATATTTCCATGTTTATACAGATAGCAGTGTAGATATTTCCATGTTTATACAGATAGCAGTGTAGATATTTCCATGTTTATACAGATAGCGGTGTAGATATTTCCATGTTTATACAGATAGCGGTGTAGATATCTACATCTTAATACTGATGGCGGTGTAGATATTTATATGTTCATACAGATGGCGGTGCAGATATTTCTATGTTCATACAGATGGCGGTGTAGATATATCCATGTTCATACAGATAGCGGTGTAGATATTTCCATGTGTTAAGTGATAGGTGTGTAGATATTTCCATGCATATGCAGACAGCTGCGTAGATATTTCCATTTTCATGCAGACAGCGGTGTAGATGTTTCCATGTTCAAACAGATAGCGGTGTATATATTTCCATGTTCACACAGATAGCGGTGTAGATATTTCCATGTTCATACAGATAGCGGTGTAGATATTTCCATGTTCTTACAGATAGCGGTATAGATATTTCCATGTTCATACAGATAGCGGTGCTGATATTTCCATGTTTATACAGGTAGCGGTGTAGATATTTCCATGTTCATACAGATAGAGGGGCTGATATTTCCATGTTTATACAGACAGCGGTGCTGATATTTCCATGTTTATACAGATAGCGGTGTAGATATTTCCATGTATATACAGATAGCAGTGTAGATATTTCCATGTTTATACAGATAGCGGTGTAGGTATTTCCATGTTTATACAGATAGCGGTGTAGATATCTACATCTTAATACTGATGGCGGTGTAGATATTTATATGTTCATACAGATGGCGGTGCAGATATTTCCATGTTCATACAGATGGCGGTGTAGATATATCCATGTTCATACAGATAGCGGTGTAGTTATTTCCATGTGTAAAGAGATAGCTGTGTAGATATTTCCATGTATATGCAGATAGCTGTGTAGATATTTCCATTTTCATGCTGATAGCGGTGTAGATATTTCCATGTTCAAACAGATAGCGGTGTAGATATTTCCACTTTCATTCAGATAGCAGTGTAGATATTTCCATGTTTATACAGATAGCGGTGAAGATGTATGCATGTTTACACAGAGAGTGGTGTAGATATTTCCATGTTCATGCTTAGAGCGGTGTAGATATTTCCATGTTCATCCAGATGGCTGTGTAGATATATACGTGTTCATACAGATAGCAGTGTAGATACTTCCATGTTCATACAGATAGCGGTGTAACTGTTTCCATGTTCTTACATATAGCGGTGTACATATTTCTATGTTCATAGAGATATCGCTGTAGATTTTTCCATGTTCATACAGATAGCGGTGCTGATATTTCCATGTTTATACAGGTAGCGGTGTAGATATTTCCATGTTTATACAGATAGCGGTGTAGGTATTTCCATGTTTATACAGATAGCGGTGAAGATGTATGCATGTTTACACCGATAGCGGTGTAGATATTTCCATGTTCATACAGATAGCGATGTAGATATTTCCATGTTTATACAGATAGCGGTGAAGATGTATGCATGTTTAAACAGATAGCGGTGCAGATATTTCCATGTTCATACAGATAGCGGTGTAGATATATCCATGTTCATCCAGATGGCTGTGTAGATATATCCATGTTCATACAGATGGCGGTGAAGATATTTCCATGTTCCTACAGATAGCGGTGTAGCTATTTCCATGTTCATACAGATAGTGGTGTAGATATTTCCGTGTTCATACACATAGCGGTGTAGCTATTTCCATGTTCATTGAGATAGCGGTGCTGATATTTCCATGTTTATACAGGTAGCGGTGTAGATATTTCCATGTTTATACAGATAGCGGTGTAGGTATTTCCATGTTTATACAGATAGCGGTCTAGATATTTCCAACTTTATACAGATAGCGGTGTAGATATCTCCATCTTAATACAGATGGCGGTGTAGATATTTATATGTTCATACAGATGTCGGTGCAGATATTTCCATGTTCATATAGATGGCGGTGTAGATATTTCCATGTTTATAGAGATAGCGGTGTAGTTATTTCCATGTGTAAATAGAAAGCTTTGTAGATATTTCCATGTATATGCAGATAGCTGTGTAGATATTTCCATTTTCATGCAGATAGCGGTGTAGATATTTCCAAGTTCAAACAGATAGCGGTGTAGATATTTCCATGTTTATACAGATAGCGGTGAAGATGTATGCATGTTTACACAGATATCGATGTAGATATTTCCATGTTTATACAGGTAGCAGTGTAGATATTTCCATGTTCATACAGATAGCGGTGTAGTTATCTCCTTCTTAATACAAATGGCGGTGTAGATATTTGTATGTTCATACTGATGGCGGTGCAGATATGTCCATGTTCATACAGATAGCGTTGTAGTTATTTCCATGTGTAAAGGGATAGCTGTGTAGATATTTCCATGGATATGCAGACAGCTGCGTAGATATTTCCATTTTCATGCAGACAGCGGTGTAGATATTTCCATGTTCAAACAGATAGCGGTGTAGATATTTCCATGTTCACACAGATAACGGTGTAGATATTTCCATGTTCATACAGATAGCAGTGTAGATATTTCCATGTTTATACAGATAGCGGTGAAGATGTATGCATGTTTACACAGATAGCGGTGTAGATATTTCCATGTTCATACAGATAGCGGTGTAGGTATTTCCATGTTCATCCAGATGGCTGTGTAGATATATCCATGTTCATACAGAAGGCGGTGAAGATATTTCCATGTTCATACAGATGGCGGTGTAGGTATTTCCATGTTCATACAGATAGCGGTGTAGGTATTTCCGTGTTCATCCAGATGACTGTGTAGGTATATCCATGTTCATACAGATGGCAGAGAAGATATTTCCATGTTCATACAGATAGCGGTGTAGATATTTCCATGTTCATACAGATAGCGGTATAGATATTTCCATGTTCATACAGACAGCGGTGCTGATATTTCCATGTTCATCCAGATGGCTGTGTAGATATATCCATGTTGATACAGATGGCGGTGAAGATATTTCCATGTTCATTCAGATAGCGGTGTAGATATTTCCATGTTCATAGAGATAGCGGTGTAGATATTTCCATGTTCATACAGATAGCGGTGTAGATATTTCCATGTTTATACAAGTAGCGGTGTAGGTATTTCCCTGTTTATACAGATAGCGGTGTAGATATTTCCAACTTTATACAGATAGCGGTGTAGATATCTCCATCTTAATACAAATGGCGGTGTAGATATTTATATGTTCATACAGATGTCGGTGCAGATATTTCCATGTTCATATAGATGGCGGTGTAGATATTTCCATGTTTATAGAGATAGCGGTGTAGTTATTTCCATGTTTAAAGAGATAGCTTTGTAGATATTTCCATGTATATGCAGATAGCTGGGTAGATATTTCCATTTTCTTGCAGATAGCGGTGTAGATAATTCCATGTTCAAACAGAAAGCGGTGTAGATATTTCCATGTTTATACAGATAGCGGTGAAGATGTATGCATGTTTACACAGATAGCGGTGTAGATATTTCCATGTTCATACAGATAACAGTGTAGATATTTCCATGTTCATACAGATAGCGGTGTAGATATCTCCTTCTTAATACAAATGGCGGTGTAGATATTTGTATGTTCATACAGATGGCGGTGCAGATATTTCCATGTTCATACAGATAGCGGTGTAGTTATTTCCATGTGTAAAGAGATAGCTGTGTAGATATTTCCATGCATATGCAGACAGCTGCGTAGATATTTCCATTTTCATGCTGACAGCGGTGTAGATATTTCCATGTTCAAACAGATAGCGGTGTAGATATTTCCATGTTCACACAGATAGCGGTGTAGATATTTCCATGTTCATACAGATAGCGGTGTAGATATTTCCATGTTCATACAGATAGCGGTGTAGGTATTTCCATGTTCACACAGATAGCGGTGCTGATATTTCCATGTTTATACATTTAGCGGTGTAGATATTTCCATGTTCATACAGATAGCGGTGTAGATATTTCCATGTTCATACAGGTAGCGGTGTAGATATTTCGATGTTTATACTGATAGCGGTGTAGATATTTCCATGTTTATACAGATAGCGGTGTAGATATCTACATCTTAATACAGATGGCGGTGTAGATATTTATATGTTCATACTGATGGCGGTGCAGATATTTCCATGTTCATACAGATGGCGGAGTAGATATTTCCATGTTCATACAGATAGCGGTGTAGTTATTTCCATGTGTAAAGAGATAGCTGTGTAGATATTTCCATGTATATGCAGATAGCTGTGTAGTTATTTCCATTTTCATGCAGATAGCGGTGTAGATATTTCCATGTTCAAACAGATAGCGGTGTAGATATTTCCATGTTCATACAGAGAGCGGTGTAGATATTTCCATGTTCATACAGATAGTGGTGTAGATATTTCCATGTTTATACAGATAGCGGTGAAGATATATGCATGTTTACACAGATAGCGGTGTAGATATTTCCATGTTCATCCAGATTGCTGTGTAGATATATCCATGTTCATACAGATAGCGGTGTAGATATTTCCATGTTCATACAGATAGCGGTGTAGATATTTCTAAGTTCATCCAGATGGCTGTGTAGATATTTCCATGTTCATACAGATAGTGGTGTAGATATTTCCATGTTCATACAGATAGCGGTGTAGATATTTCCATGTTCATACAGATTACGGTGCTGATATTTCCAAGTTTATACAGATAGCGGTGTAGATATCTCCATCTTAATACAGATGGCGGTGTAGATATTTGTATGTTAATACAGATGGCGGTGCAGATATTTCCATGTTGATACAGATGGCGGTGTAGATATTTCCATGTTCATACAGATAGCGTTGTAGTTATTTTCATGTGTAAAGAGATAGCTGTGTAGATATTTCCATATATATGCAGATAGCTGTGTAGTTATTTCCATTTTCATGCAGATAGCTCTGTAGATATTTCCATGTTCAAACAGATAGCGGTGTAGATATTTCCATCTTCATACAGATAGCGGTGTAGATATTTCCATGTTTATACAGATAGCGGTGAAGATGTATGCATGTTTACACAGATAGCGAAGTAGATATTTCCATGTTCATCCAGATGGCTGTGTAGATATATCCATGTTCATACAGATAGCGGTTTAGATATTTACATTTTCATACAGATAGCGGTGTAGATATTTCTATGTTCATCCAGATGGCTGTGTAGCTATTTCCATGTTCATACAGATAGTGGTGTAGATATTTTCATGTTCATACAGGTAGCGGTGTAGTTATTTCCTTGTGTTAAGAGATAGCTCTGTAGATATTTCCATATATATGCAGATAGGTGTGAAGTTATTTCCATGTTCATGCAGATAGCGGTTTAGATATTTCCATGTTCAAACAGATAGCGGTGTAGATATTTCCATGTTCATACAGATAGCAGTGTAGATATTTCCATGTTTATACAGATAGTGGTGAAGATGCTATGCATGTTTACACAGATGGCATTGTAGATATTTCCATGTTCATACAGATAGCGGTGTAGATATTTCCATGTTCATCCAGATGGCTGTATAGATATATCAATGTTCATACAGATGGCGGTGAAGATATTTCCATGTTCATACAGATAGCGTTGCTGATATTTCCCTGTTTATACAGGTAGCGGTGTAGATATTTCCATGTTTATACAGATAGTGGTGTAGGTAATTCCATGTTTGTACAGATTGCGGTGTAGATATTTCCATGTTTATACAGATAGCGGTGCAGATATCTCCATCTTAATTCAAATGGCGGTGCAGATATTTATATGTTCATACAGATGGCGGTGCAGATATTTCCATGTTCATACAGATGGCGGTGTAGATATTTCCATGTTTATAGAGATAGCGGTGTAGTTATTTCCATGTGTAAAGAGATAGCTTTGTAGATATTTCCATGTATATGCAGATAGCTGTGTAGGTATTTCCATTTTCATGCATATAGCGGTGTAGATATTTCCATCTTCAAACAGATAGCGGTTTAGATATTTCCCTGTTCATACAGATAGCGGTGTAGATATTTCCATGTTCATACAGAGAGCGGTGTAGATACTTCCATGTTCATACAGATAGCGGTGCTGATATTTCCATGTTTATACAGGTAGTGGTGTAGATGTTTCCATGTTTATACAGATAGCGGTGTAGATATTTCCATGTTTATACAGATAGCGGTGAAGATGTATGCATGTTTACACAGATGGCGGAGAAGATATTTCCATGTTCATACAGATAGCGGTGTAGGTATTTCCATGTTCATCCAGATGACTGTGTAGGTATATCCATGTTCATACTGATGGCAGTGAAGATATTTCCATGTTCATACAGATAGCGGTGTAGATATTTCCATGTTCATACAGATAGCGGTGTAGATATTTCCATGTTCATACAGACTGCGGTGCTGATATTTCCATGTTCATCCAGATGGCTGTGTAGATATATCCATGTTCATACAGATGGCGGTGAAGATATTTCCATGTTCATACAGATAGAGGTGTAGATATTTCCATGTTCATAGAGATAGCGGTGTAGATATTTCCATGTTCATACAGATAGCGGTGCTGATATTTCCATGTATATACAGGTAGTGGTGTAGATATTTCCATGTTTATACAGATAGCGGTGTAGAAATTTCCATGTTTATACAGATAGCGGTGTAGATATTTCCATGTTTATACAGATAGCGGTGTAGATAACTCCATCTTAATTCAGATGGCGGTGTAGATATTTATATGTTCATACAGATGGCGGTGCAGATATTTCCATGTTCATGTAGATGGCGGTGTAGATATTTCCATGTTTATAGAGATATCGGTGTAGTTATTTCCATGTGTAAAGAGATAGCTTTGTAGATATTTCCATGTATATGCAGATAGCTCTGTAGATATTTCCATTATCATGCAGATAGCGGTGTAGATATTTCCATGTTCAAACAGATAGCTGTGTAGATATTTCCATGTTCATACAGATAGCGATGTAGATATTTCCATGTTTATACAGATAGCGGTGAAGATGTATGCATGTTTACACAGATAGCGGTGCAGATATTTCCATGTTCATACAGATAGCGGTGTAGATATTTCCATGTTCATCCAGATGGCTGTGTAGATATATCCATGTTCATACAGATGGCGGTGAAGATATTTCCATGTTCATACAGATAGCGGTGTAGCTATTTCCATGTTCATACAGATAGCGGTGCTGATATTTCCATGTTTATACAGGTAGCAGTGTAGATATTTCCATATTTATACAGATAGCGGTGTAGATATTTCCATGTTTATACAGATAGCGGTGTAGATATTTCCAAGTTTATACAGATAGTGGTGAAGATATCTCCGTCTTAATATAGATGGCGGTGTAGATATTTGTATGTTAATACAGATGGCGGTGCAGATATTTCCATGTTCATACAGATGGCAGTATAGAAATTTCCATGTTTATAGAGATAGCGGTGTAGTTATTTCCATGTGTAAAGAGAAAGCTTTGTAGATATTTCCATGTATATGCAGATAGCTGTGTAGATATTTCCATTTTTATGCAGATAGCGGTGTAGATATTTCCATGTTCAAACAGATAGCGGTGAAGATATTTCCATGTTCATACAGATAGCAGTGTAGATATTTCCATGTTTATACAGATAGCGGTGAAGATGTATACATGTTTACACAGATAGTGGTGTAGATATTTCCATGTTCATACAGATAGCGGTGTAGATATTTCCATGTTCATCCAGATGGCTGTGTAGATATATCCATGTTCATACAGATGGCGGTGAAGATATTTCCATGTTCATACAGATGGCAGTGTAGATATTTCCATGTTCATACAGATAGCGGTGTAGATATTTCCATGTTCATCCAGATGACTGTGTAGGAATATCCATGTTCATACAGATGGCAGTGAAGATATTTCCATGTTCAAACAGATAGCGGTGTAGATATCTCCATGTTCATACAGATAGCGGTGTAGATATTTCCATGTTCATACAGACAGCGGTGCTGATATTTCCATGTTCATCCAGATGGCTGTGTAGATATATCCATGTTTATACAGATTGCGGTGAAGATATTTCCATGTTCATACAGATAGCGTTGTAGATATTTCCATGTTCATAGAGATAGCGGTGTAGATATTTCCATGTTCATACAGATAGCGGTGCTGATATTTCCATGTTTATACAGGTAGCGGTGTAGATATTTCCATGTTTATACAGATAGCGGTGTAGATATTTCCATGTTTATACAGATAGCGGTGTAGATATTTCCATGTTTATACAGATAGCGGTGTAGATATTTCCATGTTTATACAGATAGCGGTGTAGATATTTCCATGTTTATACAGATAGCGGTGTAGATATCTCCATCTTAATACAGATGGCGGTGTAGATATTTATATGTTCATACAGATGGCGGTGCAGATATTTCCATGTTCATACAGATGACGGTGTAGATATTTCCCTGTTTATAGAGATAGCGGTGTAGTTATTTAAATGTGTAAAGAGATAGCTTTGTAGATATTTCCATGTATATGCAGATAGCTCTGTAGATATTTCCATTATCATGCAGATAGCGGTGTAGATATTTCCATGTTTATACAGATAGCGGTGTAGTTATTCCCATGTTCATGCATAGAGCGGTGTAGATATATCCATGTTCATCCAGATGGCTGTGTAGAGATATCCATGTTCATACAGATAGCGGTGTAGATATTTCCATGTTCGTACAGATAGCGGTGTAGCTATTTCCATGTTCATACAGATAGCGGTGTAGCTATTTCCATGTTCATACAGATAGCGGTGTAGATATTTCCATGTTCATAGAGATAGCGGTGTAGATATTTCCATGTTCATACAGATAGCGGTCCTGATATTTCCATGTTTATACAGATAGCGGTGTAGATATTTCCATGTTTATACAGATAGCGGTGTAGATATCTCCATCTTAATACAAATGGCGGTGTAGATATTTGTATGTTCATACAGATGGCGGTGCAGATATTTCCATGTTCATACAGATAGCGGTGTAGTTATTTCCATGTGTAAAGAGATAGCTGTGTAGATATTTCCATGCATATGCAGACAGCTGCGTAGATATTTCCATTTTCATGCAGACAGCGGTGTAGATATTTCCATGTTCAAACAGATAGCGGTGTAGATATTTCCATGTTCACACAGATAGCGGTGTAGATATTTCCATGTTCATACAGATAGCGGTGTAGATATTTCCATGTTCATACAGATAGCGGTGTAGGTATTTCCATGTTGACACAGATAGCGGTGCTGATATTTCCATGTTTATACATTTAGCGGTGTAGATATTTCCATGTTCATACAGATAGCGGTGTAGATATTTCCATGTTCATACAGGTAGCGGTGTAGATATTTCGATGTTTATACTGATAGCGGTGTAGATATTTCCATGTTTATACAGATAGCGGTGTAGATATCTCCATCTTAATACAGATGGCGGTGTAGATATTTATATGTTCATACAGATGGCGGTGCAGATATTTCCATGTTCATACAGATGGCGGAGTAGATATTTCCATGTTCATACAGATAGCGGTGTAGTTATTTCCATGTGTAAAGAGATAGCTGTGTAGATATTTCCATGTATATGCAGATAGCTGTGTAGTTATTTCCATTTTCATGCAGATAGCGGTGTAGATATTTCCATGTTCAAACAGATAGCGGTGTAGATATTTCCATGTTCATACAGAGAGCGGTGTAGATATTTCCATGTTCATACAGATAGTGGTGTAGATATTTCCATGTTTATACAGATAGCGGTGAAGATATATGCATGTTTACACAGATAGCGGTGTAGATATTTCCATGTTCATCCAGATTGCTGTGTAGATATATCCATGTTCATACAGATAGCGGTGTAGATATTTCCATGTTCATACAGATAGCGGTGTAGATATTTCCATGTTCATCCAGATGGCTGTGTAGATATTTCCATGTTCATACAGATAGTGGTGTAGATATTTCCATGTTCATACAGATAGCGGTGTAGATATTTCCATGTTCATACAGATTACGGTGCTGATATTTCCATGTTTATACAGGTAGCGGTGTAGATATTTCCATGTTTATACAGGTAGCGGTGTAGATATTTCCATGTTTATACAGATAGCGGTGTAGATATTTCCACGTTTATACAGATTGCGGTGTAGATATCTCCATCTTAATACAGATGGCGGTGTAGATATTTATATGTTCATACAGATGGCGGTGCAGATATTTCCATGTTCATACAGATGGCGGTGTATATATTTCCATGTTCATACAGATAGCGGTGTAGTTATTTCCATGTGTTAAGAGATAGCTGTGTAGATATTTCCATATATATGCAGATACGTGTGAAGTTATTTCCATGTTCACGCAGATAGCGGTTTAGATATTTCCATGTTCAAACAGATAGCGGTGTAGATATTTCCATGTTCATACAGATAGCAGTGTAGATATTTCCATGTTTATACAGATAGTGGTGAAGATGCTATGCATGTTTACACAGATGGCAGTGTAGATATTTCCATGTTCATACAGATAGCGGTGTAGATATTTCCATGTTCATCCAGATGGCTGTATAGATATATCCATGTTCATACAGATGGCGGTGAAGATATTTCCATGTTCATACCGATAGCGGTGCTGATATTTCCCTGTTTATACAGGTAGCGGTGTAGACATTTCCATGTTTATACAGATAGTGGTTTAGATATTTCCATGTTTGTACAGATTGCGGTGTAGATATTTCCATGTTTATACAGATAGCGGTGCAGATATCTCCATCTTAATTCAAATCGCGGTGCAGATATTTATATGTTCATACAGATGGCGGTGCAGATATTTCCATGTTCATACAGATGGCGGTGTAGATATTTCCATGTTTATAGAGATAGCGGTGTAGTTATTTCCATGTGTAAAGAGATAGCTTTGTAGATATTTCCATGTATATGCAGAGAGCTGTGTAGGTATTTCCATTTTCATGCATATAGCGGTGTAGATATTTCCATGTTCAAACAGATAGCGGTGTAGATACTTCCATGTTCATACAGATAGCGGTCTAGATATTTCCATGTTCATACAGATAGCGGTGTAGCCATTTCCATGTTCATACAGATAGCTGTGTAAGTATTTCCAGGTTCATCCAGATGGCTGTGTAGATATTTCCATGTTCATACAGATAGTGGCCCTGATATTTCCA
The DNA here is from genome assembly GCF_029281585.2 of Gorilla gorilla gorilla. Taxonomy (NCBI): domain Eukaryota; kingdom Metazoa; phylum Chordata; class Mammalia; order Primates; family Hominidae; genus Gorilla; species Gorilla gorilla. The sequence goes on along the minus strand of NC_073233.2, from coordinate 4,945,664 downwards.
TGTTTATACAGTTAGCGGTGTAGATATTTCCATGTTTATACAGATTGCGGTGTAGATATTTCCATGTTTATACAGATGGCGCTGTAGATATTTCCAAGTTTATACAGATAGCGGTGTAGATATCTCCATCTTAATATAGATGGCGGTGTAGATATTTATATGTTCATACAGATGGCGGTGCAGATATTTCCATGTTCATACAGATGGCGGTGTAGATATTTGGATGTTTACAGAGATAGCGCTGTAGTTATTTCCATGTGTAAAGAGATAGCTTTGTAGTTATTTCCATGTATATGCAGATCGCTGTGTAGATATTTCCATTTTCATGCAGATAGCGGTGTAGATATTTCCATGTTCAAACAGATAGCGGTGTAGATATTTCCATGTTCAAACAGATAGCGGTGTAGATATTTCCATGTTTATACAGATAGCGGTGAAGATGTATGCATGTTTACACAGATAGCGGTGCAGATATTTCCATGTTCATACAGATAGCGGTGTATATATTTCCATGTTCATCCAGATGGCTGTGTAGATATATCCATGTTCATACAGATGGCGGTGAAGATATTTCCTATGTTCATACAGATAGCGGTGTAGTTATTTCCATGTGTAAAGAGATAGCTGTGTAGATATTTCCATGTATACGCAGATAGCTGTGTAGATATTTCCATTTTCATGCAGATAACGGTTTAGATATTTCCATGTTCAAACAGATAGCAGTGTAGATATTTGCATGTTCATAGAGATAGCGGTGTAGATATTTCCATGTTCATACAGATAGAGGGGCTGATATTTCCATGTTCATACAGACAGCGGTGCTGATATTTCCATGTTTATACAGATAGCAGTGTAGATATTTCCATGTTTATACAGATAACAGTGTAGATATTTCCATGTTTATACAGATAGCGGTGTAGATATTTCCATGTTTATACAGATAGCGGTGTAGATATCTACATCTTAATACTGATGGCGGTGTAGATATTTATATGTTCATACAGATGGCGGTGCAGATATTTCCATGTTCATACAGATGGCGGTGTAGATATATCCATGTTCATACAGATAGCGGTGTAGATATTTCCATGTGTTAAGAGATAGGTGTGTAGATATTTCCATGCATATGCAGACAGCTGCGTAGATATTTCCATTTTCATGCAGACAGCGGTGTAGATATTTCCATGTTCAAACAGATAGCGGTGTATATATTTCCATGTTCACACAGATAGCGGTGTAGATATTTCCATGTTCATACAGACAGCGGTGTAGATATTGCCATGTTCACACAGATAGCGGTATAGATATTTCCATGTTTATACAGATAGCGGTGTAGATATCTCCATCTTAATACAGATGGCGGTGTAGATATTTATATGTTCATACAGATGGCGGTGCAGATATTTCCATGTTCATACAGATAGCAGTGTAGATATTTCCATGTTTATACAGATAGCGGTGAAGATGTATGCATGTTTACACAGATAGCGGTGTAGATATTTCCATGTTCATACAGATAGCGGTGTAGGTATTTCCATGTTCATCCAGATGGCTGTGTAGATATATCCATGTTCATACAGATGGCGGTGAAGATATTTCCATGTTCATACAGATGGCGGTGTAGGTATTTCCATGTACATACAGATAGCGGTGTAGGTATTTCCGTGTTCATCCAGATGACTGTGTAGGTATATCCATGTTCATACAGATGGCAGAGAAGATATTTCCATGTTCATACAGATAGCGGTGTAGATATTTCCATGTTCATACAGATAGCGGTATAGATATTTCCATGTTCATACAGACAGCGTTGCTGATATTTCCATGTTCATCCAGATGGCTGTGTAGATATATCCATGTTGATACAGATGGCGGTGAAGATATTTCCATGTTCATTCTGATAGCGGTGTAGATATTTCCATGTTCATAGAGATAGCGGTGTAGATATTTCCATGTTCATACAGATAGTGGTCCTGATATTTCCATGTTTATACAGGTAGCGGTGTAGATATTTCCATGTTTATACAGATAGCGGTGTAGGTATTTCCCTGTTTATACAGATAGCGGTGTAGATATTTCCAACTTCATACAGATAGCGGTGTAGATATCTCCATCTTAATACAAATGGCGGTGTAGATATTTATATGTTCATACAGATGTCGGTGCAGATATTTCCATGTTCATATAGATGGCAGTGTAGATATTTCCATGTTTATAGAGATAGCGGTGTAGTTATTTCCATGTTTAAAGAGATAGCTTTGTAGATATTTCCATGTATATGCAGATAGCTGGGTAGATATTTCCATTTTCTTGCAGATAGCGGTGTAGATAATTCCATGTTCAAACAGACAGCGGTGTAGATATTTCCATGTTTATACAGATAGCGGTGAAGATGTATGCATGTTTACACAGATAGCGGTGTAGATATTTCCATGTTCATACAGATAACAGTGTAGATATTTCCATGTTTATACAGATATCGGTGTAGATATCTCCATCTTAATACAGATGGCGGTGTAGATATTTCCATGTTCATACAGATAGCGTTGTAGATATTTCCATGTTCATACAGATAGCGGTGTAGATATCTCCTTCTTAATACAAATGGCGGTGTAGATATTTGTATGTTCATACAGATGGCGGTGCAGATATTTCCATGTTCATACAGATAGCGGTGTAGTTATTTCCATGTGTAAAGAGATAGCTGTGTAGATATTTCCATGCATATGCAGACAGCTGCGTAGATATTTCCATTTTCATGCAGACAGCGGTGTAGATATTTCCATGTTCAAACAGATAGCGGTGTAGATATTTCCATGTTCACACAGATAGCGGTGTAGATATTTCCATGTTCATACAGATAGCGGTGTAGATATTTCCATGTTCATACAGATAGCGGTGTAGGTATTTCCATGTTCACACAGATAGCGGTGCTGATATTTCCATGTTTATACATTTAGCGGTGTAGATATTTCCATGTTCATACAGATAGCGGTGTAGATATTTCCATGTTCATACAGGTAGCGGTGTAGATATTTCGATGTTTATACTGATAGCGGTGTAGATATTTCCATGTTTATACAGATAGCGGTGTAGATATCTCCATCTTAATACAGATGGCGGTGTAGATATTTATATGTTCATACTGATGGCGGTGCAGATATTTCCATGTTCATACAGATGGCGGAGTAGATATTTCCATGTTCATACAGATAGCGGTGTAGTTATTTCCATGTGTAAAGAGATAGCTGTGTAGATATTTCCATGTATATGCAGATAGCTGTGTAGTTATTTCCATTTTCATGCAGATAGCGGTGTAGATATTTCCATGTTCAAACAGATAGCGGTGTAGATATTTCCATGTTCATACAGAGAGCGGTGTAGATATTTCCATGTTCATACAGATAGTGGTGTAGATATTTCCATGTTTATACAGATAGCGGTGAAGATATATGCATGTTTACACAGATAGCGGTGTAGATATTTCCATGTTCATCCAGATTGCTGTGTAGATATATCCATGTTCATACAGATAGCGGTGTAGATATTTCCATGTTCATACAGAGAGCGGTGTAGATATTTCTTTGTTCATCCAGATGGCTGTGTAGATATTTCCATGTTCATACAGATAGTGGTGTAGATATTTCCATGTTCATACAGATAGCGGTGTAGATATTTCTATGTTCATACAGATTACGGTGCTGATATTTCCATGTTTATACAGGTAGCGGTGTAGATATTTCCATGTTTATACAGGTAGCGGTGTAGATATTTCCATGTTTATACAGATAGCGGTGTAGATATTTCCATGTTTATACAGATTGCGGTGTAGATATCTCCATCTTAATACAGATGGCGGTGTAGATATTTATATGTTCATACAGATGGCGGTGCAGATATTTCCATGTTCATACAGATGGCGGTGTAGATATTTCCATGTTCATACAGATAGCGGTGTAGTTATTTCCATGTGTTAAGAGATAGCTGTGTAGATATTTCCATATATATGCAGATACGTGTGAAGTTATTTCCATGTTCACGCAGATAGCGGTTTAGATATTTCCATGTTCAAACAGATAGCGGTGTAGATATTTCCATGTTCATACATATAGCAGTGTAGATATTTCCATGTTTATACAGATAGTGGTGAAGATGCTATGCATGTTTACACAGATGGCAGTGTAGATATTTCCATGTTCATACAGATAGCGGTGTAGATATTTCCATGTTCATCCAGATGGCTGTATAGATATATCCATGTTCATACAGATGGCGGTGAAGATATTTCCATGTTCATACCGATAGCGGTGCTGATATTTCCCTGTTTATACAGGTAGCGGTGTAGACATTTCCATGTTTATACAGATAGTGGTGTAGATATTTCCATGTTTGTACAGATTGCGGTGTAGATATTTCCATGTTTATACAGATAGCGGTGCAGATATCTCCATCTTAATTCAAATGGCGGTGCAGATATTTATATGTTCATACAGATGGCGGTGCAGATATTTCCATGTTCATACAGATGGCGGTGTAGATATTTCCATGTTTATAGAGATAGCGGTGTAGTTATTTCCATGTGTAAAGAGATAGCTTTGTAGATATTTCCATGTATATGCAGAGAGCTGTGTAGGTATTTCCATTTTCATGCATATAGCGGTGTAGATATTTCCATGTTCAAACAGATAGCGGTGTAGATACTTCCATGTTCATACAGATAGCGGTCTAGATATTTCCATGTTCATACAGATAGCGGTGTAGCCATTTCCATGTTCATACAGATAGCTGTGTAAGTATTTCCAGGTTCATCCAGATGGCTGTGTAGATATTTCCATGTTCATACAGATAGTGGCCCTGATATTTCCATGTTTATACAGTTAGCGGTGTAGATATTTCCATGTTTATACAGATTGCGGTGTAGATATTTCCATGTTTATACAGATGGCGCTGTAGATATTTCCAAGTTTATACAGATAGCGGTGTAGATATCTCCATCTTAATATAGATGGCGGTGTAGATATTTATATGTTCATACAGATGGCGGTGCAGATATTTCCATGTTCATACAGATGGCGGTGTAGATATTTGGATGTTTATAGAGATAGCGCTGTAGTTATTTCCATGTGTAAAGAGATAGCTTTGTAGTTATTTCCATGTATATGCAGATCGCTGTGTAGATATTTCCATTTTCATGCAGATAGCGGTGTAGATATTTCCATGTTCAAACAGATAGCGGTGTAGATATTTCCATGTTCAAACAGATAGCGGTGTAGATATTTCCATGTTTATACAGATAGCGGTGAAGATGTATGCATGTTTACACAGATAGCGGTGTAGATATTTCCATGTTCATACAGATAGCTGTGTATATGTTTCCATGTTCATCCAGATGGCTGTGTAGATATATCCATGTTCATACAGATGGCGGTGAAGATATTTCCTATGTTCATACAGATAGCGGTGTAGTTATTTCCATGTGTAAAGAGATAGCTGTGTAGATATTTCCATGTATACGCAGATAGCTGTGTAGATATTTCCATTTTCATGCAGATAGCGGTTTAGATATTTCCATGTTCAAACAGATAGCAGTGTAGATATTTGCATGTTCATAGAGATAGCGGTGTAGATATTTCCATGTTCATACAGATAGAGGGGCTGATATTTCCATGTTCATACAGACAGCGGTGCTGATATTTCCATGTTTATACAGATAGCAGTGTAGATGTTTCCATGTTTATACAGATAACAGTGTAGATATTTCCATGTTTATACAGATAGCGGTGTAGATATTTCCATGTTTATACATATAGCGGTGTAGATATCTACATCTTAATACTGATGGCGGTGTAGATATTTATATGTTCATACAGATGGCGGTGCAGATATTTCCATGTTCATACAGATGGCGGTGTAGATATATCCATGTTCATACAGATAGCGGTGTAGATATTTCCATGTGTTAAGAGATAGGTGTGTAGATATTTCCATGCATATGCAGACAGCTGCGTAGATATTTCCATTTTCATGCAGACAGCGGTGTAGATATTTCCATGTTCAAACAGATAGCTTTGTATATATTTCCATGTTCACACAGATAGCGGTGTAGATATTTCCATGTTCATACAGACAGCGGTGTAGATATTGCCATGTTCACACAGATAGCGGTGTAGATATTTCCATGTTTATACAGATAGCGGTGTAGATATCTCCATCTTAATACAGATGGCGGTGTAGATATTTATATGTTCATACAGATGGCGGTGCAGATATTTCCATGTTCATACAGATAGCAGTGTAGATATTTCCATGTTTATACAGATAGTGGTGAAGATGCTATGCATGTTTACACAGATGGCAGTGTAGATATTTCCGTGTTCATACAGATAGCGGTGTAGATATTTCCATGTTCATCCAGATGGCTGTATAGATATATCCATGTTCATACAGATGGCGGTGAAGATATTTCCATGTTCATACCGATAGCGGTGCTGATATTTCCCTGTTTATACAGGTAGCGGTGTAGACATTTCCATGTTTATACAGATAGTGGTTTAGATATTTCCATGTTTGTACAGATTGCGGTGTAGATATTTCCATGTTTATACAGATAGCGGTGCAGATATCTCCATCTTAATTCAAATCGCGGTGCAGATATTTATATGTTCATACAGATGGCGGTGCAGATATTTCCATGTTCATACAGATGGCGGTGTAGATATTTCCATGTTTATAGAGATAGCGGTGTAGTTATTTCCATGTGTAAAGAGATAGCTTTGTAGATATTTCCATGTATATGCAGAGAGCTGTGTAGGTATTTCCATTTTCATGCATATAGCGGTGTAGATATTTCCATGTTCAAACAGATAGCGGTGTAGATACTTCCATGTTCATACAGATAGCGGTCTAGATATTTCCATGTTCATACAGATAGCGGTGTAGCCATTTCCATGTTCATACAGATAGCTGTGTAAGTATTTCCAGGTTCATCCAGATGGCTGTGTAGATATTTCCATGTTCATACAGATAGTGGCCCTGATATTTCCATGTTTATACAGTTAGCGGTGTAGATATTTCCATGTTTATACAGATTGCGGTGTAGATATTTCCATGTTTATACAGATGGCGCTGTAGATATTTCCAAGTTTATACAGATAGCGGTGTAGATATCTCCATCTTAATATAGATGGCGGTGTAGATATTTATATGTTCATACAGATGGCGGTGCAGATATTTCCATGTTCATACAGATGGCGGTGTAGATATTTGGATGTTTATAGAGATAGCGCTGTAGTTATTTCCATGTGTAAAGAGATAGCTTTGTAGTTATTTCCATGTATATGCAGATCGCTGTGTAGATATTTCCATTTTCATGCAGATAGCGGTGTAGATATTTCCATGTTCAGATAGCGGTGTAGATATTTCCATGTTCAAACAGATAGCGGTGTAGATATTTCCATGTTTATACAGATAGCGGTGAAGATGTATGCATGTTTACACAGATAGCGGTGTAGATATTTCCATGTTCATACAGATAGCGGTGTATATATTTCCATGTTCATCCAGATGGCTGTGTAGATATATCCATGTTCATACAGATGGCGGTGTAGATATTTCCATGTTCATACAGAGAGCGGTGTAGATATTTCTTTGTTCATCCAAATGGCTGTGTAGATATTTCCATGTTCATACAGATAGTGGTGTAGATATTTCCATGTTCATACAGATAGCGGTGTAGATATTTCTATGTTCATACAGATTACGGTGCTGATATTTCCATGTTTATACAGGTAGCGGTGTAGATATTTCCATGTTTATACAGGTAGCGGTGTAGATATTTCCATGTTTATACAGATAGCGGTGTAGATATTTCCATGTTTATACAGATTGCGGTGTAGATATCTCCATCTTAATACAGATGGCGGTGTAGATATTTATATGTTCATACAGATGGCGGTGCAGATATTTCCATGTTCATACAGATGGCGGTGTAGATATTTCCATGTTCATACAGATAGCGGTGTAGTTATTTCCATGTGTTAAGAGATAGCTGTGTAGATATTTCCATATATATGCAGATACGTGTGAAGTTATTTCCATGTTCACGCAGATAGCGGTTTAGATATTTCCATGTTCAAACAGATAGCGGTGTAGATATTTCCATGTTCATACATATAGCAGTGTAGATATTTCCATGTTTATACAGATAGTGGTGAAGATGCTATGCATGTTTACACAGATGGCAGTGTAGATATTTCCATGTTCATACAGATAGCGGTGTAGATATTTCCATGTTCATCCAGATGGCTGTATAGATATATCCATGTTCATACAGATGGCGGTGAAGATATTTCCATGTTCATACCGATAGCGGTGCTGATATTTCCCTGTTTATACAGGTAGCGGTGTAGACATTTCCATGTTTATACAGATAGTGGTTTAGATATTTCCATGTTTGTACAGATTGCGGTGTAGATATTTCCATGTTTATACAGATAGCGGTGCAGATATCTCCATCTTAATTCAAATGGCGGTGCAGATATTTATATGTTCATACAGATGGCGGTGCAGATATTTCCATGTTCATACAGATGGCGGTGTAGATATTTCCATGTTTATAGAGATAGCGGTGTAGTTATTTCCATGTGTAAAGAGATAGCTTTGTAGATATTTCCATGTATATGCAGAGAGCTGTGTAGGTATTTCCATTTTCATGCATATAGCGGTGTAGATATTTCCATGTTCAAACAGATAGCGGTGTAGATACTTCCATGTTCATACAGATAGCGGTCTAGATATTTCCATGTTCATACAGATAGCGGTGTAGCCATTTCCATGTTCATACAGATAGCTGTGTAAGTATTTCCAGGTTCATCCAGATGGCTGTGTAGATATTTCCATGTTCATACAGATAGTGGCCCTGATATTTCCATGTTTATACAGTTAGCGGTGTAGATATTTCCATGTTTATACAGATTGCGGTGTAGATATTTCCATGTTTATACAGATGGCGCTGTAGATATTTCCAAGTTTATACAGATAGCGGTGTAGATATCTCCATCTTAATATAGATGGCGGTGTAGATATTTATATGTTCATACAGATGGCGGTGCAGATATTTCCATGTTCATACAGATGGCGGTGTAGATATTTGGATGTTTATAGAGATAGCGCTGTAGTTATTTCCATGTGTAAAGAGATAGCTTTGTAGTTATTTCCATGTATATGCAGATCGCTGTGTAGATATTTCCATTTTCATGCAGATAGCGGTGTAGATATTTCCATGTTCAAACAGATAGCGGTGTAGATATTTCCATGTTCAAACAGATAGCGGTGTAGATATTTCCATGTTTATACAGATAGCGGTGAAGATGTATGCATGTTTACACAGATAGCGGTGTAGATATTTCCATGTTCATACAGATAGCTGTGTATATGTTTCCATGTTCATCCAGATGGCTGTGTAGATATATCCATGTTCATACAGATGGCGGTGAAGATATTTCCTATGTTCATACAGATAGCGGTGTAGTTATTTCCATGTGTAAAGAGATAGCTGTGTAGATATTTCCATGTATACGCAGATAGCTGTGTAGATATTTCCATTTTCATGCAGATAGCGGTTTAGATATTTCCATGTTCAAACAGATAGCAGTGTAGATATTTGCATGTTCATAGAGATAGCGGTGTAGATATTTCCATGTTCATACAGATAGAGGGGCTGATATTTCCATGTTCATACAGACAGCGGTGCTGATATTTCCATGTTTATACAGATAGCAGTGTAGATGTTTCCATGTTTATACAGATAACAGTGTAGATATTTCCATGTTTATACAGATAGCGGTGTAGATATTTCCATGTTTATACATATAGCGGTGTAGATATCTACATCTTAATACTGATGGCGGTGTAGATATTTATATGTTCATACAGATGGCGGTGCAGATATTTCCATGTTCATACAGATGGCGGTGTAGATATATCCATGTTCATACAGATAGCGGTGTAGATATTTCCATGTGTTAAGAGATAGGTGTGTAGATATTTCCATGCATATGCAGACAGCTGCGTAGATATTTCCATTTTCATGCAGACAGCGGTGTAGATATTTCCATGTTCAAACAGATAGCGGTGTATATATTTCCATGTTCACACAGATAGCGGTGTAGATATTTCCATGTTCATACAGACAGCGGTGTAGATATTGCCATGTTCACACAGATAGCGGTGTAGATATTTCCATGTTTATACAGATAGCGGTGTAGATATCTCCATCTTAATACAGATGGCGGTGTAGATATTTATATGTTCATACAGATGGCGGTGCAGATATTTCCATGTTCATACAGATAGCAGTGTAGATATTTCCATGTTTATACAGATAGTGGTGAAGATGCTATGCATGTTTACACAGATGGCAGTGTAGATATTTCCATGTTCATACAGATAGCGGTGTAGATATTTCCATGTTCATCCAGATGGCTGTATAGATATATCCATGTTCATACAGATGGCGGTGAAGATATTTCCATGTTCATACCGATAGCGGTGCTGATATTTCCCTGTTTATACAGGTAGCGGTGTAGACATTTCCATGTTTATACAGATAGTGGTTTAGATATTTCCATGTTTGTACAGATTGCGGTGTAGATATTTCCATGTTTATACAGATAGCGGTGCAGATATCTCCATCTTAATTCAAATGGCGGTGCAGATATTTATATGTTCATACAGATGGCGGTGCAGATATTTCCATGTTCATACAGATGGCGGTGTAGATATTTCCATGTTTATAGAGATAGCGGTGTAGTTATTTCCATGTGTAAAGAGATAGCTTTGTAGATATTTCCATGTATATGCAGAGAGCTGTGTAGGTATTTCCATTTTCATGCATATAGCGGTGTAGATATTTCCATGTTCAAACAGATAGCGGTGTAGATACTTCCATGTTCATACAGATAGCGGTCTAGATATTTCCATGTTCATACAGATAGCGGTGTAGCCATTTCCATGTTCATACAGATAGCTGTGTAAGTATTTCCAGGTTCATCCAGATGGCTGTGTAGATATTTCCATGTTCATACAGATAGTGGCCCTGATATTTCCATGTTTATACAGTTAGCGGTGTAGATATTTCCATGTTTATACAGATTGCGGTGTAGATATTTCCATGTTTATACAGATGGCGCTGTAGATATTTCCAAGTTTATACAGATAGCGGTGTAGATATCTCCATCTTAATATAGATGGCGGTGTAGATATTTATATGTTCATACAGATGGCGGTGCAGATATTTCCATGTTCATACAGATGGCGGTGTAGATATTTGGATGTTTATAGAGATAGCGCTGTAGTTATTTCCATGTGTAAAGAGATAGCTTTGTAGTTATTTCCATGTATATGCAGATCGCTGTGTAGATATTTCCATTTTCATGCAGATAGCGGTGTAGATATTTCCATGTTCAGATAGCGGTGTAGATATTTCCATGTTCAAACAGATAGCGGTGTAGATATTTCCATGTTTATACAGATAGCGGTGAAGATGTATGCATGTTTACACAGATAGCGGTGTAGATATTTCCATGTTCATACAGATAGCGGTGTATATATTTCCATGTTCATCCAGATGGCTGTGTAGATATATCCATGTTCATACAGATGGCGGTGAAGATATTTCCTATGTTCATACAGATAGCGGTGTAGTTATTTCCATGTGTAAAGAGATAGCTGTGTAGATATTTCCATGTATACGCAGATAGCTGTGTAGATATTTCCATTTTCATGCAGATAGCGGTTTAGATATTTCCATGTTCAGATAGCAGTGTAGATATTTGCATGTTCATAGAGATAGCGGTGTAGATATTTCCATGTTCATACAGATAGAGGGGCTGATATTTCCATGTTCATACAGACAGCGGTGCTGATATTTCCATGTTTATACAGATAGCAGTGTAGATATTTCCATGTTTATACAGAGAGCAGTGTAGATATTTCCATGTTTATACAGATAGCGGTGTAGATATTTCCATGTTTATACAGATAGCGGTGTAGATATCTACATCTTAATACTGATGGCGGTGTAGATATTTATATGTTCATACAGATGGCGGTGCAGATATTTCCATGTTCATACAGATGGCGGTGTAGATATATCCATGTTCATACAGATAGCGGTGTAGATATTTCCATGTGTTAAGAGATAGGTGTGTAGATATTTCCATGCATATGCAGACAGCTGCGTAGATATTTCCATTTTCATGCAGACAGCGGTGTAGATATTTCCATGTTCAAACAGATAGTGGTGTATATATTTCCATGTTCACACAGATAGCGGTGTAGATATTTCCATGTTCATGCAGATAGCGGTGTAGATATTTCCATGTTCACACAGATAGCGGTGTAGATATTTCCATGTTTATACAGATAGCGGTGTAGATATCTCCATCTTAATACAGATGGCGGTGTAGATATTTATATGTTCATACAGATGGCGGTGCAGATATTTCCATGTTCATACAGATAGCGGTGTAGTTATTTCCATGTGTTAAGAGATAGCTGTGTAGATATTTCCATATATATGCAGATAGGTGTGAAGTTATTTCCATGTTCATGCAGATAGCGGTTTAGATATTTCCATGTTCAAACAGATAGCGGTGTAGATATTTCCATGTTCATACAGATAGCAGTGTAGATATTTCCATGTTTATACAGATAGTTGTGAAGATGCTATGCATGTTTACACAGATGGCAGTGTAGATATTTCCAAGTTCATACAGATAGCGGTGTAGATATTTCCATGTTCATCCAGATGGCTGTATAGATATATCCATGTTCATACAGATGGCGGTGAAGATATTTCCATGTTCATACCGATAGCGGTGCTGATATTTCCCTGTTTATACAGGTAGCGGTGTAGATATTTCCATGTTTATACAGATAGTGGTGTAGATATTTCCATGTTTGTACAGATTGCGGTGTAGATATTTCCATGTTTATACAGATAGCGGTGCAGATATCTCCATCTTAATTCAAATGGCGGTGCAGATATTTATAAGTTCATACAGATGGCGGTGTAGATATTTCCATGTTTATAGAGATAGCGGTGTAGTTATTTCCATGTGTAAAGAGATAGCTTTGTAGATATTTCCATGTATATGCAGAGAGCTGTGAAGGTATTTCCATTTTCATGCATATAGCGGTGTAGATATTTCCATGTTCAAACAGATAGCGGTGTAGATACTTCCATGTTCATACAGATAGCGGTCTAGATATTTCCATATTCATACAGATAGCGGTGTAGCCATTTCCATGTTCATACAGATAGCTGTGTAAGTATTTCCAGGTTCATCCAGATGGCTGTGTAGATATTTCCATGTTCATACAGATAGTGGCGCTGATATTTCCATGTTTATACAGTTAGCGGTGTAGATATTTCCATGTTTATACAGATTGCGGTGTAGATATTTCCATGTTTATACAGATGGCGCTGTAGATATTTCCAAGTTTATACAGATAGCGGTGTAGATATCTCCATCTTAATATAGATGGCGGTGTAGATATTTATATGTTCATACAGATGGCGGTGCAGATATTTCCATGTTCATACAGATGGCGGTGTAGATATTTGGATGTTTATAGAGATAGCGCTGTAGTTATTTCCATGTGTAAAGAGATAGCTTTGTAGTTATTTCCATGTATATGCAGATCGCTGTGTAGATATTTCCATTTTCATGCAGATAGCGGTGTAGATATTTCCATGTTCAAACAGATAGCGGTGTAGATATTTCCATGTTCAAACAGATAGCGGTGTTGATATTTCCATGTTTATACAGATAGCGGTGAAGATGTATGCATGTTTACACAGATAGCGGTGTAGATATTTCCATGTTCATACAGATAGCGGTGTATATATTTCTATGTTCATCCAGATGGCTGTGTAGATATATCCATGTTCATACAGATGGCGGTGAAGATATTTCCTATGTTCATACAGATAGTGGTGTAGTTATTTCCATGTGTAAAGAGATAGCTGTGTAGATATTTCCATGTATACGCAGATAGCTGTGTAGATATTTCCATTTTCATGCAGATAGCGGTTTAGATATTTCCATGTTCAAACAGATAGCAGTGTAGATATTTGCATGTTCATAGAGATAGCGGTGTAGATATTTCCATGTTCATACAGATAGAGGGGCTGATATTTCCATGTTCATACAGACAGCGGTGCTGATATTTCCATGTTTATACAGATAGCAGTGTAGATATTTCCATGTTTATACAGATAGCAGTGTAGATATTTCCATGTTTATACAGATAGCGGTGTAGATATTTCCATGTTTATACAGATAGCGGTGTAGATATCTACATCTTAATACTGATGGCGGTGTAGATATTTATATGTTCATACAGATGGCGGTGCAGATATTTCTATGTTCATACAGATGGCGGTGTAGATATATCCATGTTCATACAGATAGCGGTGTAGATATTTCCATGTGTTAAGAGATAGGTGTGTAGATATTTCCATGCATATGCAGACAGCTGCGTAGATATTTCCATTTTCATGCAGACAGCGGTGTAGATATTTCCATGTTCAAACAGATAGCGGTGTATATATTTCCATGTTCACACAGATAGCGGTGTTGATATTTCCATGTTCATACAGATAGCGGTGTAGATATTTCCATGTTCATACAGATAGCGGTGTAGATATTTCCATGTTCATACAGATAGCGGTGCTGATATTTCCATGTTTATACAGGTAGCGGTGTAGATATTTCCATGTTCATACAGATAGAGGGGCTGATATTTCCATGTTTATACAGACAGCGGTGCTGATATTTCCATGTTTATACAGATAGCGGTGTAGATATTTCCATGTATATTCAGATAGCAGTGTAGATATTTCCATGTTTATACAGATAGCGGTGTAGGTATTTCCATGTTTATACAGATAGCGGTGTAGATATCTACATCTTAATACTGATGGCGGTGTAGATATTTATATGTTCATACAGATGGCGGTGCAGATATTTCCATGTTCATACAGATGGCGGTGTAGATATATCCATGTTCATACAGATAGCGGTGTAGTTATTTCCATGTGTAAAGAGATAGCTGTGTAGATATTTCCATGTATATGCAGATATCTGTGTAGATATTTCCATTTTCATGCTGATAGCGGTGTAGATATTTCCATGTTCAAACAGATAGCGGTGTAGATATTTCCACTTTCATTCAGATAGCAGTGTAGATATTTCCATGTTTATACAGATAGCGGTGAAGATGTATGCATGTTTACACAGAGAGCGGTGTAGATATTTCCATGTTCATGCATAGTGCGGTGTAGATATTTCCATGTTCATCCAGATGGCTGTGTAGATATATACGTGTTCATACAGATAGCAGTGTAGATACTTCCATGTTCATACAGATAGCGGTGTAACTATTTCCATGTTCATACATATAGCGGTGTACATATTTCTATGTTCATAGAGATATCGCTGTAGATTTTTCCATGTTCATACAGATAGCGGTGCTGATATTTCCATGTTTATACAGGTAGCGGTGTAGATATTTCCATGTTTATACAGATAGCGGTGTAGGTATTTCCATGTTTATACAGATAGCGGTGAAGATGTATGCATGTTTACACCGATAGCTGTGTAGATATTTCCATGTTCATACAGATAGCGATGTAGATATTTCCATGTTTATACAGATAGCGGTGAAGATGTATGCATGTTTAAACAGATAGCGGTGCAGATATTTCCATGTTCATACAGATAGCGGTGTAGATATATCCATGTTCATCCAGATGGCTGTGTAGATATATCCATGTTCATACAGATGGCGGTGAAGATATTTCCATGTTCCTACAGATAGCGGTGTAGCTATTTCCATGTTCATACAGATAGTGGTGTAGATATTTCCGTGTTCATACACATAGCGGTGTAGCTATTTCCATTTTCATTGAGATAGCGGTGCTGATATTTCAATGTTCATACAGGTTGCGGTGTAGATATTTCCATATTTATACAGATAGCGGTGTAGATATTTCCATGTTTATACAGATAGTGGTGTAGATATTTCCAAGTTTATACAGATAGCGGTGTAGATATCTCCATCTTAATACAGATGGCGGTGTAGATATTTGTATGTTAATACAGATGGCGGTGCAGATATTTCCATGTTGATACAGATGGCGGTGTAGATATTTCCATGTTCATACAGATAGCGGTGTAGTTATTTTCATGTGTAAAGAGATAGCTGTGTAGATATTTCCATATATATGCAGATAGCTGTGTAGTTATTTCCATTTTCATGCAGATAGCTCTGTAGATATTTCCATGTTCAAACAGATAGCGGTGTAGATATTTCCATCTTCATACAGATAGCGGTGTAGATATTTCCATGTTTATACAGATAGCGGTGAAGATGTATGCATGTTTACACAGATAGCGAAGTAGATATTTCCGTGTTCATCCAGATGGCTGTGTAGATATATCCATGTTCATACAGATAGCGGTTTAGATATTTACATGTTCATACAGATAGCGGTGTAGATATTTCTATGTTCATCCAGATGGCTGTGTAGCTATTTCCATGTTCATACAGATAGTGGTGTAGATATTTCCATGTTCATACAGGTAGCGGTGTAGTTATTTCCTTGTGTTAAGAGATAGCTCTGTAGATATTTCCATATATATGCAGATAGGTGTGAATTTATTTCCATGTTCATGCAGATAGCGGTTTAGATATTTCCATGTTCAAACAGATAGCGGTGTAGATATTTCCATGTTCATACAGATAGCAGTGTAGATATTTCCATGTTTATACAGATAGTGGTGAAGATGCTATGCATGTTTACACAGATGGCATTGTAGATATTTCCATGTTCATACAGATAGCGGTGTAGATATTTCCATGTTCATCCAGATGGCTGTATAGATATATCAATGTTCATACAGATGGCGGTGAAGATATTTCCATGTTCATACAGATAGCGTTGCTGATATTTCCCTGTTTATACAGGTAGCGGTGTAGATATTTCCATGTTTATACAGATAGTGGTGTAGATAATTCCATGTTTGTACAGATTGCGGTGAAGATATTTCCATGTTCATATAGATAGCGGTGTAGATATTTCCATGTTCATACAGATAGTGGTGTAGATATTTCCATGTTCATACAGATAGCAGTGTAGCAATTTCCATGTTCATACAGTTAGCGGTGTGGATATTTCCATGTTCATCCAGATGGCTGTGTAGATATATCCATGTTCATACAGATGGCGGTGAAGATATTTCCATTTTCAAACATATAGAGGTGTAGATATTTCCATGTTCATACAGATAGGGGTGTAGATAATTCCATGTTCGTACAGATAGCGGTGTAGCTATCTCCATGTTCATACAGATACCGGTGTAGATATTTCCATGTTCATACAGATGGCTCTGTAGACATATCCATGTTCATACAGAGGGCGGTGGAGATATTTCCATGTTCATACAGATAGCGGTGTAGATATTTCCATGTTCATACAGATGGCTGTGTAGATATATCCATGTTCATACAGATGGCAGTGAAGGTATTTCCATGTTCATACAGAAAGCTGTGTAGCTATTTCCATTTTCATACAGATAGCGGTGTAGATATTTCCATGTTCATACAGATGGCTCTGTAGACATATCCATGTTCATACAGATGGCGGTGAAGATATTTCCATGTTCATACAGATGGCGGTGTAGATATTTCCATGTTCATACAGATAGCGGTGTAGATATTTCCTTGTTCATACAGATGTCTGTGTAGATATATCCATGTTCATACAGATGGCGTTGAATATATTTCCATGTTCATACAGATAGCGGTGTAGATATTTCCATGTTCATACAGATAGCGGTGTAGATATTTCCATGTTCATACCGATAGCGGTGCTGATATTTCCATGTTTATACAGGTAGCGGTGTAGATATTTCCATGTTAATACAGATAGCGGTGTAGATATTTCCATGTTTATACAGATAGCAGTGTAGATATTTCCATGTTTATACAGATAGCGGTGTTGATATCCTTCTTAATACAGATGGCGGTGTAGATATTTATATGTTCATACAGATGGCGGTGCAGATATTTCCATGTTCATACGGATGGCATTGAAGATATTTCCATGTTTATAGAGATAGCGGTGTAGTTATTTCCATGTGTAAAGAGATAGCTGTGTACATATTTCCATGTATATGCAGATAGCTGTTTAGATATTTCCATTTTCATGCAGAAAGCGGTGTAGATATTTCCATGTTCAAACAGATAGCGGTGTAGATATTTCCATGTTTATACAGATAGCGGTGAAGCTATTTCCATGTTCATACAGATAGCGGTGTAGATATTTCCATGTTCATCCAGATGGCTGTGTAGATATATCCATGTTCATGCAGATGGCGGTGAAGATATTTCCATGTTCATACAGATAGCGGTGTAGATATTTCCATGTTCATACAGATAGTGGTGTAGATATTTCCATGTTCATACAGATAGCGGTGAGGCTATTTCCATGTTCATACAGATAGCGGTGTAGATATTTCCATGTTCATCCAGATGGCTGTGTAGATATATCCATGTTCATAGAGATGGCGGTGAAGATATTTCCATGTTCATACAGATAGCGGTGCAGATATTTCCATGTTCATACAGATAGCGGTGTAGGTATTTCCATGTTCATACAGATAGAGGGGCTGATATTTCCTTGTTCATACAGATAGCGGTGCTGATATTTCCATGTTTATACAGGTAGCGGTGTAGATATTTCCATGTTTATACAGATTGCGGTGTAGATATTTCTATGTTTATACAGATAGCGGTGTAGATATTTCCTTGTTTATACAGATAGCGGTGTAGATATCTCCATCTTAATACAGATAGCGGTGTAGATATTTACATGTTCATACAGATGGCGGTGCAGATATTTCCATGTTCATACAGATGGCGGTGTAGATATTTCCATGTTTATAGAGATAGCGCTGTAGTTATTTCCATGTGTAAAGAGATAGCTGTGTAGATATTTCCATGTATATGCAGATAGCTGTGTAGATATTTCCATTTTAATGCAGACAGCGGTGTAGATATTTCCATGTCCAAACAGATAGCGGTGAATATATTTCCATGTTCATACTGATAGCGGTGTAGATATTTCCATGTTCATACAGATAGCGGTGTAGATATTTCCATGTTCAAACCGATAACGGTGCTGATATTTCCATGTTTATACAGGTAGCGGTGTAGATATTTCCATGTTTTTACAGATAGCGGTGTAGATATTTCCATGTTTATACAGATAGCAGTGTAGATATTTCCATGTTTATACAGATAGCGGTGTTGATATCCTTCTTAATACAGATGGCGGTGTAGATATTTATATGTTCATACAGATGGCGGTGCAGATATTTCCATGTTCATACGGATGGCAGTGAAGATATTTCCATGTTTATAGAGATGGCGGTGTAGTTATTTCCATGTGTAAAGAGATAGCTGTCTACATATTTCCATGTATATGCAGATAGCTGTTTAGATATTTCCATTTTCATGCAGAAAGCGGTGTAGATATTTCCAAGTTCAAACAGATAGCGGTGTAGATATTTCCATGTTCATACAGATAGCGGTGAAGCTATTTCCATGTTCATACAGATAGCGGTGTAGATATTTCCATGTTCATCCAGATGTCTGTGTAGATATATCCATGTTCATACAGATGGCGGTGTAGATATTTCCAAGTTAATACAGATAGCGGTGTTGTTATTTCCATGTGTAAAGAGATAGCTGCGTAGATATTTCCATGTATATGCAGATAGCTGTGTAGATATTTCCATTTTCATGCAGATAGCGGTGTAGATATTTCCATGTTCAAACAGATAGCGGTGTAGATATTTCCATGTTCATACAGATAGCGGTGTAGATATTTCCATGTTCATACAGATTGCGGTGAAGATGTATGCATATTTACACAGATAGCGGTGTAGATATTTCCATGTTCATACAGATAGCGGTGTAGATATTTCCGTGTTCATCCAGATAGCTGTGTAGATATATCCATGCTCATACAGATAGCGGAGTAGATATTTCCATGTTCATACAGGTAGTGGTGTAGATATTTCCATGTTCATACAGATAGCGGTGTAGCGATTTCCATGTTCATACAGATAGCGGAGTAGAAATTTCCATGTTCATAGAGATACCGGTGTAGATATTTCCATGTTCATCCAGATGGCTGTGTAGATATATCCATGTTCACACAGATGGCGGTGAAGATATTTCCATGTTCATACAGAGAGCGGTGTAATTATTTCCATGTGTAAAGAGATAGCTGTGTAGATATTTCCATGTATACGCAGATAGCTGTGTAGATATTTCCATTTTCATGCAGATAGCGGTTTAGATATTTCCATGTTCAAAAAGATAGCGGTGTAGATATTTCCATGTTCATAGAGATAGCGGTGTAGATATTTCCATGTTCATACAGATAGCGGTGTAGATATTTCCATGTTTATACAGGTAGCGGTGTAGATATCTACATCTTAATACTGATGGCGGTGTAGATATTTATATGTTCATACAGATGGCGGTGCAGATATTTCCATGTTCATACAGATGGCGGTGTAGATATATCCATGTTCATCCAGATAGCGGTGTAGTTATTTCCATGTGTAAAGAGATAGCTGTGTAGATATTTCCATGTATATGCAGATAGCTTTGTAGATATTTCCATTTTCATGCTGATAGCGGTGTAGATATTTCCATGTTCAAACAGATAGCGGTGTTGATATTTCCCTGTTCATACAGATAGCGGTGTAGATATTTCCATGTTTATACAGATTGCGGAGAAGATGTATGCATGTTTACACAGATAGCGGTGTAGATATTTCCATGTTCATACAGATAGCGGTGTAGATTTTTCCATGTTCATCCAGATGGCTGTGTAGATATTTCCATGTTCATACAGATAGTTGTGCTGATATTTCCATGTTTATACAGATAGCGGTGTAGATATTTCCATGTTTATACAGATAGCGGTGTAGATATTTCCATGTTTATACAGATAGCGGTGTAGTTATTCCCATGTTCATGCATAGAGCGGTGTAGATATATCCATGTTCATCCAGATGGCTGTGTAGAGATATCCATGTTCATACAGATAGCGGTGTAGATATTTCCATGTTCGTACAGATAGCGGTGTAGCTATTTCCATGTTCATACAGATAGCGGTGTAGCTATTTCCATGTTCATACAGATAGCGGTGTAGATATTTCCATGTTCATAGAGATAGCGGTGTAGATATTTCCATGTTCATACAGATAGCGGTCCTGATATTTCCATGTTTATACAGATAGCGGTGTAGATATTTCCATGTTTATACAGATAGCGGTGTAGATATCTCCATCTTAATACAAATGGCGGTGTAGATATTTGTATGTTCATACAGATGGCGGTGCAGATATTTCCATGTTCATACAGATAGCGGTGTAGTTATTTCCATGTGTAAAGAGATAGCTGTGTAGATATTTCCATGCATATGCAGACAGCTGCGTAGATATTTCCATTTTCATGCAGACAGCGGTGTAGATATTTCCATGTTCAAACAGATAGCGGTGTAGATATTTCCATGTTCACACAGATAGCGGTGTAGATATTTCCATGTTCATACAGATAGCGGTGTAGATATTTCCATGTTCATACAGATAGCGGTGTAGGTATTTCCATGTTGACACAGATAGCGGTGCTGATATTTCCATGTTTATACATTTAGCGGTGTAGATATTTCCATGTTCATACAGATAGCGGTGTAGATATTTCCATGTTCATACAGGTAGCGGTGTAGATATTTCGATGTTTATACTGATAGCGGTGTAGATATTTCCATGTTTATACAGATAGCGGTGTAGATATCTCCATCTTAATACAGATGGCGGTGTAGATATTTATATGTTCATACAGATGGCGGTGCAGATATTTCCATGTTCATACAGATGGCGGAGTAGATATTTCCATGTTCATACAGATAGCGGTGTAGTTATTTCCATGTGTAAAGAGATAGCTGTGTAGATATTTCCATGTATATGCAGATAGCTGTGTAGTTATTTCCATTTTCATGCAGATAGCGGTGTAGATATTTCCATGTTCAAACAGATAGCGGTGTAGATATTTCCATGTTCATACAGAGAGCGGTGTAGATATTTCCATGTTCATACAGATAGTGGTGTAGATATTTCCATGTTTATACAGATAGCGGTGAAGATATATGCATGTTTACACAGATAGCGGTGTAGATATTTCCATGTTCATCCAGATTGCTGTGTAGATATATCCATGTTCATACAGATAGCGGTGTAGATATTTCCATGTTCATACAGATAGCGGTGTAGATATTTCCATGTTCATCCAGATGGCTGTGTAGATATTTCCATGTTCATACAGATAGTGGTGTAGATATTTCCATGTTCATACAGATAGCGGTGTAGATATTTCCATGTTCATACAGATTACGGTGCTGATATTTCCATGTTTATACAGGTAGCGGTGTAGATATTTCCATGTTTATACAGGTAGCGGTGTAGATATTTCCATGTTTATACAGATAGCGGTGTAGATATTTCCACGTTTATACAGATTGCGGTGTAGATATCTCCATCTTAATACAGATGGCGGTGTAGATATTTATATGTTCATACAGATGGCGGTGCAGATATTTCCATGTTCATACAGATGGCGGTGTAGATATTTCCATGTTCATACAGATAGCGGTGTAGTTATTTCCATGTGTTAAGAGATAGCTGTGTAGATATTTCCATATATATGCAGATACGTGTGAAGTTATTTCCATGTTCACGCAGATAGCGGTTTAGATATTTCCATGTTCAAACAGATAGCGGTGTAGATATTTCCATGTTCATACAGATAGCAGTGTAGATATTTCCATGTTTATACAGATAGTGGTGAAGATGCTATGCATGTTTACACAGATGGCAGTGTAGATATTTCCATGTTCATACAGATAGCGGTGTAGATATTTCCATGTTCATCCAGATGGCTGTATAGATATATCCATGTTCATACAGATGGCGGTGAAGATATTTCCATGTTCATACCGATAGCGGTGCTGATATTTCCCTGTTTATACAGGTAGCGGTGTAGACATTTCCATGTTTATACAGATAGTGGTTTAGATATTTCCATGTTTGTACAGATTGCTGTGTAGATATTTCCATGTTTATACAGATAGCGGTGCAGATATCTCCATCTTAATTCAAATCGCGGTGCAGATATTTATATGTTCATACAGATGGCGGTGCAGATATTTCCATGTTCATACAGATGGCGGTGTAGATATTTCCATGTTTATAGAGATAGCGGTGTAGTTATTTCCATGTGTAAAGAGATAGCTTTGTAGATATTTCCATGTATATGCAGAGAGCTGTGTAGGTATTTCCATTTTCATGCATATAGCGGTGTAGATATTTCCATGTTCAAACAGATAGCGGTGTAGATACTTCCATGTTCATACAGATAGCGGTCTAGATATTTCCATGTTCATACAGATAGCGGTGTAGCCATTTCCATGTTCATACAGATAGCTGTGTAAGTATTTCCAGGTTCATCCAGATGGCTGTGTAGATATTTCCATGTTCATACAGATAGTGGCCCTGATATTTCCATGTTTATACAGTTAGCGGTGTAGATATTTCCATGTTTATACAGATTGCGGTGTAGATATTTCCATGTTTATACAGATGGCGCTGTAGATATTTCCAAGTTTATACAGATAGCGGTGTAGATATCTCCATCTTAATATAGATGGCGGTGTAGATATTTATATGTTCATACAGATGGCGGTGCAGATATTTCCATGTTCATACAGATGGCGGTGTAGATATTTGGATGTTTATAGAGATAGCGCTGTAGTTATTTCCATGTGTAAAGAGATAGCTTTGTAGTTATTTCCATGTATATGCAGATCGCTGTGTAGATATTTCCATTTTCATGCAGATAGCGGTGTAGATATTTCCATGTTCAAACAGATAGCGGTGTAGATATTTCCATGTTCAAACAGATAGCGGTGTAGATATTTCCATGTTTATACAGATAGCGGTGAAGATGTATGCATGTTTACACAGATAGCGGTGCAGATATTTCCATGTTCATACAGATAGCGGTGTATATATTTCCATGTTCATCCAGATGGCTGTGTAGATATATCCATGTTCATACAGATGGCGGTGAAGATATTTCCTATGTTCATACAGATAGCGGTGTAGTTATTTCCATGTGTAAAGAGATAGCTGTGTAGATATTTCCATGTATACGCAGATAGCTGTGTAGATATTTCCATTTTCATGCAGATAGCGCTTTAGATATTTCCATGTTCAAACAGATAGCAGTGTAGATATTTGCATGTTCATAGAGATAGCGGTGTAGATATTTCCATGTTCATACAGATAGAGGGGCTGATATTTCCATGTTCATACAGACAGCGGTGCTGATATTTCCATGTTTATACAGATAGCAGTGTAGATATTTCCATGTTTATACAGATAACAGTGTAGATATTTCCATGTTTATACAGATAGCGGTGTAGATATTTCCATGTTTATACAGATAGCGGTGTAGATATCTACATCTTAATACTGATGGCGGTGTAGATATTTATATGTTCATACAGATGGCGGTGCAGATATTTCCATGTTCATACAGATGGCGGTGTAGATATATCCATGTTCATACAGATAGCGGTGTAGATATTTCCATGTGTTAAGAGATAGGTGTGTAGATATTTCCATGCATATGCAGACAGCTGCGTAGATATTTCCATTTTCATGCAGACAGCGGTGTAGATATTTCCATGTTCAAACAGATAGCGGTGTATATATTTCCATGTTCACACAGATAGCGGTGTAGATATTTCCATGTTCATACAGACAGCGGTGTAGATATTGCCATGTTCACTCAGATAGCGGTGTAGATATTTCCATGTTTATACAGATAGCGGTGTAGATATCTCCATCTTAATACAGATGGCGGTGTAGATATTTATATGTTCATACAGATGGCGGTGCAGATATTTCCATGTTCATACAGATAGCAGTGTAGATATTTCCATGTTTATACAGATAGCGGTGAAGATGTATGCATGTTTACACAGATAGCGGTGTAGATATTTCCATGTTCATACAGATAGCGGTGTAGGTATTTCCATGTTCATCCAGATGGCTGTGTAGATATATCCATGTTCATACAGATGGCGGTGAAGATATTTCCATGTTCATACAGATGGCGGTGTAGGTATTTCCATGTTCATACAGATAGCGGTGTAGGTATTTCCGTGTTCATCCAGATGACTGTGTAGGTATATCCATGTTCATACAGATGGCAGAGAAGATATTTCCATGTTCATACAGATAGCGGTGTAGATATTTCCATGTTCATACAGATAGCGGTATAGATATTTCCATGTTCATACAGACAGCGGTGCTGATATTTCCATGTTCATCCAGATGGCTGTGTAGATATATCCATGTTGATACAGATGGCGGTGAAGATATTTCCATGTTCATTCAGATAGCGGTGTAGATATTTCCATGTTCATAGAGATAGCGGTGTAGATATTTCCATGTTCATACAGATAGCGGTGTAGTTATTTCCATGTGTAAAGAGATAGCTGTGTAGATATTTCCATGTATATGCAGATAGCTGTGTAGTTATTTCCATTTTCATGCAGATAGCGGTGTAGATATTTCCATGTTCAAACAGATAGCGGTGTAGATATTTCCATGTTCATACAGAGAGCGGTGTAGATATTTCCATGTTCATACAGATAGTGGTGTAGATATTTCCATGTTTATACAGATAGCGGTGAAGATATATGCATGTTTACACAGAAAGCGTTGTAGATATTTCCATGTTCATCCAGATTGCTGTGTAGATATATCCATGTTCATACAGATAGCGGTGTAGATATTTCCATGTTCATACAGATAGCGGTGTAGATATTTCCATGTTCATCCAGATGGCTGTGTAGATATTTCCATGTTCATACAGATAGTGGTGTAGATATTTCCATGTTCATACAGATAGCGGTGTAGATATTTCCATGTTCATACAGATTACGGTGCTGATATTTCCATGTTTATACAGGTAGCGGTGTAGATATTTCCATGTTTATACAGGTAGCGGTGTAGATATTTCCATGTTTATACAGATAGCGGTGTAGATATTTCCACGTTTATACAGATTGCGGTGTAGATATCTCCATCTTAATACAGATGGCGGTGTAGATATTTATATGTTCATACAGATGGCGGTGCAGATATTTCCATGTTCATACAGATGGCGGTGTAGATATTTCCATGTTCATACAGATAGCGGTGTAGTTATTTCCATGTGTTAAGAGATAGCTGTGTAGATATTTCCATATATATGCAGATACGTGTGAAGTTATTTCCATGTTCACGCAGATAGCGGTTTAGATATTTCCATGTTCAAACAGATAGCGGTGTAGATATTTCCATGTTCATACAGATAGCAGTGTAGATATTTCCATGTTTATACAGATAGTGGTGAAGATGCTATGCATGTTTACACAGATGGCAGTGTAGATATTTCCATGTTCATACAGATAGCGGTGTAGATATTTCCATGTTCATCCAGATGGCTGTATAGATATATCCATGTTCATACAGATGGCGGTGAAGATATTTCCATGTTCATACCGATAGCGGTGCTGATATTTCCCTGTTTATACAGGTAGCGGTGTAGACATTTCCATGTTTATACAGATAGTGGTTTAGATATTTCCATGTTTGTACAGATTGCGGTGTAGATATTTCCATGTTTATACAGATAGCGGTGCAGATATCTCCATCTTAATTCAAATCGCGGTGCAGATATTTATATGTTCATACAGATGGCGGTGCAGATATTTCCATGTTCATACAGATGGCGGTGTAGATATTTCCATGTTTATAGAGATAGCGGTGTAGTTATTTCCATGTGTAAAGAGATAGCTTTGTAGATATTTCCATGTATATGCAGAGAGCTGTGTAGGTATTTCCATTTTCATGCATATAGCGGTGTAGATATTTCCATGTTCAAACAGATAGCGGTGTAGATACTTCCATGTTCATACAGATAGCGGTCTAGATATTTCCATGTTCATACAGATAGCGGTGTAGCCATTTCCATGTTCATACAGATAGCTGTGTAAGTATTTCCAGGTTCATCCAGATGGCTGTGTAGATATTTCCATGTTCATACAGATAGTGGCCCTGATATTTCCATGTTTATACAGTTAGCGGTGTAGATATTTCCATGTTTATACAGATTGCGGTGTAGATATTTCCATGTTTATACAGATGGCGCTGTAGATATTTCCAAGTTTATACAGATAGCGGTGTAGATATCTCCATCTTAATATAGATGGCGGTGTAGATATTTATATGTTCATACAGATGGCGGTGCAGATATTTCCATGTTCATACAGATGGCGGTGTAGATATTTGGATGTTTATAGAGATAGCGCTGTAGTTATTTCCATGTGTAAAGAGATAGCTTTGTAGTTATTTCCATGTATATGCAGATCGCTGTGTAGATATTTCCATTTTCATGCAGATAGCGGTGTAGATATTTCCATGTTCAAACAGATAGCGGTGTAGATATTTCCATGTTCAAACAGATAGCGGTGTAGATATTTCCATGTTTATACAGATAGCGGTGAAGATGTATGCATGTTTACACAGATAGCGGTGCAGATATTTCCATGTTCATACAGATAGCGGTGTATATATTTCCATGTTCATCCAGATGGCTGTGTAGATATATCCATGTTCATACAGATGGCGGTGAAGATATTTCCTATGTTCATACAGATAGCGGTGTAGTTATTTCCATGTGTAAAGAGATAGCTGTGTAGATATTTCCATGTATACGCAGATAGCTGTGTAGATATTTCCATTTTCATGCAGATAACGGTTTAGATATTTCCATGTTCAAACAGATAGCAGTTTAGATATTTGCATGTTCATAGAGATAGCGGTGTAGATATTTCCATGTTCATACAGATAGAGGGGCTGATATTTCCATGTTCATACAGACAGCGGTGCTGATATTTCCATGTTTATACAGATAGCAGTGTAGATATTTCCATGTTTATACAGATAACAGTGTAGATATTTCCATGTTTATACAGATAGCGGTGTAGATATTTCCATGTTTATACAGATAGCGGTGTAGATATCTACATCTTAATACTGATGGCGGTGTAGATATTTATATGTTCATACAGATGGCGGTGCAGATATTTCCATGTTCATACAGATGGCGGTGTAGATATATCCATGTTCATACAGATAGCGGTGTAGATATTTCCATGTGTTAAGAGATAGGTGTGTAGATATTTCCATGCATATGCAGACAGCTGCGTAGATATTTCCATTTTCATGCAGACAGCGGTGTAGATATTTCCATGTTCAAACAGATAGCGGTGTATATATTTCCATGTTCACACAGATAGCGGTGTAGATATTTCCATGTTCATACAGACAGCGGTGTAGATATTGCCATGTTCACACAGATAGCGGTATAGATATTTCCATGTTTATACAGATAGCGGTGTAGATATCTCCATCTTAATACAGATGGCGGTGTAGATATTTATATGTTCATACAGATGGCGGTGCAGATATTTCCATGTTCATACAGATAGCAGTGTAGATATTTCCATGTTTATACAGATAGCGGTGAAGATGTATGCATGTTTACACAGATAGCGGTGTAGATATTTCCATGTTCATACAGATAGCGGTGTAGGTATTTCCATGTTCATCCAGATGGCTGTGTAGATATATCCATGTTCATACAGATGGCGGTGAAGATATTTCCATGTTCATACAGATGGCGGTGTAGGTATTTCCATGTTCATACAGATAGCGGTGTAGGTATTTCCGTGTTCATCCAGATGACTGTGTAGGTATATCCATGTTCATACAGATGGCAGAGAAGATATTTCCATGTTCATACAGATAGCGGTGTAGATATTTCCATGTTCATACAGATAGCGGTATAGATATTTCCATGTTCATACAGACAGCGGTGCTGATATTTCCATGTTCATCCAGATGGCTGTGTAGATATATCCATGTTGATACAGATGGCGGTGAAGATATTTCCATGTTCATTCTGATAGCGGTGTAGATATTTCCATGTTCATAGAGATAGCGGTGTAGATATTTCCATGTTCATACAGATAGTGGTCCTGATATTTCCATGTTTATACAGGTAGCGGTGTAGATATTTCCATGTTTATACAGATAGCGGTGTAGGTATTTCCCTGTTTATACAGATAGCGGTGTAGATATTTCCAACTTCATACAGATAGCGGTGTAGATATCTCCATCTTAATACAAATGGCGGTGTAGATATTTATATGTTCATACAGATGTCGGTGCAGATATTTCCATGTTCATATAGATGGCAGTGTAGATATTTCCATGTTTATAGAGATAGCGGTGTAGTTATTTCCATGTTTAAAGAGATAGCTTTGTAGATATTTCCATGTATATGCAGATAGCTGGGTAGATATTTCCATTTTCTTGCAGATAGCGGTGTAGATAATTCCATGTTCAAACAGACAGCGGTGTAGATATTTCCATGTTTATACAGATAGCGGTGAAGATGTATGCATGTTTACACAGATAGCGGTGTAGATATTTCCATGTTCATACAGATAACAGTGTAGATATTTCCATGTTTATACAGATATCGGTGTAGATATCTCCATCTTAATACAGATGGCGGTGTAGATATTTCCATGTTCATACAGATAGCGTTGTAGATATTTCCATGTTCATACAGATAGCGGTGTAGATATCTCCTTCTTAATACAAATGGCGGTGTAGATATTTGTATGTTCATACAGATGGCGGTGCAGATATTTCCATGTTCATACAGATAGCGGTGTAGTTATTTCCATGTGTAAAGAGATAGCTGTGTAGATATTTCCATGCATATGCAGACAGCTGCGTAGATATTTCCATTTTCATGCAGACAGCGGTGTAGATATTTCCATGTTCAAACAGATAGCGGTGTAGATATTTCCATGTTCACACAGATAGCGGTGTAGATATTTCCATGTTCATACAGATAGCGGTGTAGATATTTCCATGTTCATACAGATAGCGGTGTAGGTATTTCCATGTTCACACAGATAGCGGTGCTGATATTTCCATGTTTATACATTTAGCGGTGTAGATATTTCCATGTTCATACAGATAGCGGTGTAGATATTTCCATGTTCATACAGGTAGCGGTGTAGATATTTCGATGTTTATACTGATAGCGGTGTAGATATTTCCATGTTTATACAGATAGCGGTGTAGATATCTCCATCTTAATACAGATGGCGGTGTAGATATTTATATGTTCATACTGATGGCGGTGCAGATATTTCCATGTTCATACAGATGGCGGAGTAGATATTTCCATGTTCATACAGATAGCGGTGTAGTTATTTCCATGTGTAAAGAGATAGCTGTGTAGATATTTCCATGTATATGCAGATAGCTGTGTAGTTATTTCCATTTTCATGCAGATAGCGGTGTAGATATTTCCATGTTCAAACAGATAGCGGTGTAGATATTTCCATGTTCATACAGAGAGCGGTGTAGATATTTCCATGTTCATACAGATAGTGGTGTAGATATTTCCATGTTTATACAGATAGCGGTGAAGATATATGCATGTTTACACAGATAGCGGTGTAGATATTTCCATGTTCATCCAGATTGCTGCGTAGATATATCCATGTTCATACAGATAGCGGTGTAGATATTTCCATGTTCATACAGAGAGCGGTGTAGATATTTCTTTGTTCATCCAGATGGCTGTGTAGATATTTCCATGTTCATACAGATAGTGGTGTAGATATTTCCATGTTCATACAGATAGCGGTGTAGATATTTCTATGTTCATACAGATTACGGTGCTGATATTTCCATGTTTATACAGGTAGCGGTGTAGATATTTCCATGTTTATACAGGTAGCGGTGTAGATATTTCCATGTTTATACAGATAGCGGTGTAGATATTTCCATGTTTATACAGATTGCGGTGTAGATATCTCCATCTTAATACAGATGGCGGTGTAGATATTTATATGTTCATACAGATGGCGGTGCAGATATTTCCATGTTCATACAGATGGCGGTGTAGATATTTCCATGTTCATACAGATAGCGGTGTAGTTATTTCCATGTGTTAAGAGATAGCTGTGTAGATATTTCCATATATATGCAGATACGTGTGAAGTTATTTCCATGTTCACGCAGATAGCGGTTTAGATATTTCCATGTTCAAACAGATAGCGGTGTAGATATTTCCATGTTCATACATATAGCAGTGTAGATATTTCCATGTTTATACAGATAGTGGTGAAGATGCTATGCATGTTTACACAGATGGCAGTGTAGATATTTCCATGTTCATACAGATAGCGGTGTAGATATTTCCATGTTCATCCAGATGGCTGTATAGATATATCCATGTTCATACAGATGGCGGTGAAGATATTTCCATGTTCATACCGATAGCGGTGCTGATATTTCCCTGTTTATACAGGTAGCGGTGTAGACATTTCCATGTTTATACAGATAGTGGTTTAGATATTTCCATGTTTGTACAGATTGCGGTGTAGATATTTCCATGTTTATACAGATAGCGGTGCAGATATCTCCATCTTAATTCAAATGGCGGTGCAGATATTTATATGTTCATACAGATGGCGGTGCAGATATTTCCATGTTCATACAGATGGCGGTGTAGATATTTCCATGTTTATAGAGATAGCGGTGTAGTTATTTCCATGTGTAAAGAGATAGCTTTGTAGATATTTCCATGTATATGCAGAGAGCTGTGTAGGTATTTCCATTTTCATGCATATAGCGGTGTAGATATTTCCATGTTCAAACAGATAGCGGTGTAGATACTTCCATGTTCATACAGATAGCGGTCTAGATATTTCCATGTTCATACAGATAGCGGTGTAGCCATTTCCATGTTCATACAGATAGCTGTGTAAGTATTTCCAGGTTCATCCAGATGGCTGTGTAGATATTTCCATGTTCATACAGATAGTGGCCCTGATATTTCCATGTTTATACAGTTAGCGGTGTAGATATTTCCATGTTTATACAGATTGCGGTGTAGATATTTCCATGTTTATACAGATGGCGCTGTAGATATTTCCAAGTTTATACAGATAGCGGTGTAGATATCTCCATCTTAATATAGATGGCGGTGTAGATATTTATATGTTCATACAGATGGCGGTGCAGATATTTCCATGTTCATACAGATGGCGGTGTAGATATTTGGATGTTTATAGAGATAGCGCTGTAGTTATTTCCATGTGTAAAGAGATAGCTTTGTAGTTATTTCCATGTATATGCAGATCGCTGTGTAGATATTTCCATTTTCATGCAGATAGCGGTGTAGATATTTCCATGTTCAAACAGATAGCGGTGTAGATATTTCCATGTTCAAACAGATAGCGGTGTAGATATTTCCATGTTTATACAGATAGCGGTGAAGATGTATGCATGTTTACACAGATAGCGGTGTAGATATTTCCATGTTCATACAGATAGCTGTGTATATGTTTCCATGTTCATCCAGATGGCTGTGTAGATATATCCATGTTCATACAGATGGCGGTGAAGATATTTCCTATGTTCATACAGATAGCGGTGTAGTTATTTCCATGTGTAAAGAGATAGCTGTGTAGATATTTCCATGTATACGCAGATAGCTGTGTAGATATTTCCATTTTCATGCAGATAGCGGTTTAGATATTTCCATGTTCAAACAGATAGCAGTGTAGATATTTGCATGTTCATAGAGATAGCGGTGTAGATATTTCCATGTTCATACAGATAGAGGGGCTGATATTTCCATGTTCATACAGACAGCGGTGCTGATATTTCCATGTTTATACAGATAGCAGTGTAGATGTTTCCATGTTTATACAGATAACAGTGTAGATATTTCCATGTTTATACAGATAGCGGTGTAGATATTTCCATGTTTATACATATAGCGGTGTAGATATCTACATCTTAATACTGATGGCGGTGTAGATATTTATATGTTCATACAGATGGCGGTGCAGATATTTCCATGTTCATACAGATGGCGGTGTAGATATATCCATGTTCATACAGATAGCGGTGTAGATATTTCCATGTGTTAAGAGATAGGTGTGTAGATATTTCCATGCATATGCAGACAGCTGCGTAGATATTTCCATTTTCATGCAGACAGCGGTGTAGATATTTCCATGTTCAAACAGATAGCGGTGTATATATTTCCATGTTCACACAGATAGCGGTGTAGATATTTCCATGTTCATACAGACAGCGGTGTAGATATTGCCATGTTCACACAGATAGCGGTGTAGATATTTCCATGTTTATACAGATAGCGGTGTAGATATCTCCATCTTAATACAGATGGCGGTGTAGATATTTATATGTTCATACAGATGGCGGTGCAGATATTTCCATGTTCATACAGATAGCAGTGTAGATATTTCCATGTTTATACAGATAGTGGTGAAGATGCTATGCATGTTTACACAGATGGCAGTGTAGATATTTCCATGTTCATACAGATAGCGGTGTAGATATTTCCATGTTCATCCAGATGGCTGTATAGATATATCCATGTTCATACAGATGGCAGTGAAGATATTTCCATGTTCATACCGATAGCGGTGCTGATATTTCCCTGTTTATACAGGTAGCGGTGTAGACATTTCCATGTTTATACAGATAGTGGTTTAGATATTTCCATGTTTGTACAGATTGCGGTGTAGATATTTCCATGTTTATACAGATAGCGGTGCAGATATCTCCATCTTAATTCAAATGGCGGTGCAGATATTTATATGTTCATACAGATGGCGGTGCAGATATTTCCATGTTCATACAGATGGCGGT
This sequence comes from Gorilla gorilla gorilla, assembly GCF_029281585.2. Classification (NCBI taxonomy): domain Eukaryota; kingdom Metazoa; phylum Chordata; class Mammalia; order Primates; family Hominidae; genus Gorilla; species Gorilla gorilla. The sequence goes on along the minus strand of NC_073233.2, from coordinate 4,911,627 downwards.
GTAGATATTTCCATGTTTATAGAGATAGCGGTGTAGTTATTTCCATGTGTAAAGAGATAGCTTTGTAGATATTTCCATGTATATGCAGAGAGCTGTGTAGGTATTTCCATTTTCATGCATATAGCGGTGTAGATATTTCCATGTTCAAACAGATAGCGGTGTAGATACTTCCATGTTCATACAGATAGCGGTCTAGATATTTCCATGTTCATACAGATAGCGGTGTAGCCATTTCCATGTTCATACAGATAGCTGTGTAAGTATTTCCAGGTTCATCCAGATGGCTGTGTAGATATTTCCATGTTCATACAGATAGTGGCCCTGATATTTCCATGTTTATACAGTTAGCGGTGTAGATATTTCCATGTTTATACAGATTGCGGTGTAGATATTTCCATGTTTATACAGATGGCGCTGTAGATATTTCCAAGTTTATACAGATAGCGGTGTAGATATCTCCATCTTAATATAGATGGCGGTGTAGATATTTATATGTTCATACAGATGGCGGTGCAGATATTTCCATGTTCATACAGATGGCGGTGTAGATATTTGGATGTTTATAGAGATAGCGCTGTAGTTATTTCCATGTGTAAAGAGATAGCTTTGTAGTTATTTCCATGTATATGCAGATCGCTGTGTAGATATTTCCATTTTCATGCAGATAGCGGTGTAGATATTTCCATGTTCAGATAGCGGTGTAGATATTTCCATGTTCAAACAGATAGCGGTGTAGATATTTCCATGTTTATACAGATAGCGGTGAAGATGTATGCATGTTTACACAGATAGCGGTGTAGATATTTCCATGTTCATACAGATAGCGGTGTATATATTTCCATGTTCATCCAGATGGCTGTGTAGATATATCCATGTTCATACAGATGGCGGTGTAGATATTTCCATGTTCATACAGAGAGCGGTGTAGATATTTCTTTGTTCATCCAGATGGCTGTGTAGATATTTCCATGTTCATACAGATAGTGGTGTAGATATTTCCATGTTCATACAGATAGCGGTGTAGATATTTCTATGTTCATACAGATTACGGTGCTGATATTTCCATGTTTATACAGGTAGCGGTGTAGATATTTCCATGTTTATACAGGTAGCGGTGTAGATATTTCCATGTTTATACAGATAGCGGTGTAGATATTTCCATGTTTATACAGATTGCGGTGTAGATATCTCCATCTTAATACAGATGGCGGTGTAGATATTTATATGTTCATACAGATGGCGGTGCAGATATTTCCATGTTCATACAGATGGCGGTGTAGATATTTCCATGTTCATACAGATAGCGGTGTAGTTATTTCCATGTGTTAAGAGATAGCTGTGTAGATATTTCCATATATATGCAGATACGTGTGAAGTTATTTCCATGTTCACGCAGATAGCGGTTTAGATATTTCCATGTTCAAACAGATAGCGGTGTAGATATTTCCATGTTCATACATATAGCAGTGTAGATATTTCCATGTTTATACAGATAGTGGTGAAGATGCTATGCATGTTTACACAGATGGCAGTGTAGATATTTCCATGTTCATACAGATAGCGGTGTAGATATTTCCATGTTCATCCAGATGGCTGTATAGATATATCCATGTTCATACAGATGGCGGTGAAGATATTTCCATGTTCATACCGATAGCGGTGCTGATATTTCCCTGTTTATACAGGTAGCGGTGTAGACATTTCCATGTTTATACAGATAGTGGTTTAGATATTTCCATGTTTGTACAGATTGCGGTGTAGATATTTCCATGTTTATACAGATAGCGGTGCAGATATCTCCATCTTAATTCAAATGGCGGTGCAGATATTTATATGTTCATACAGATGGCGGTGCAGATATTTCCATGTTCATACAGATGGCGGTGTAGATATTTCCATGTTTATAGAGATAGCGGTGTAGTTATTTCCATGTGTAAAGAGATAGCTTTGTAGATATTTCCATGTATATGCAGAGAGCTGTGTAGGTATTTCCATTTTCATGCATATAGCGGTGTAGATATTTCCATGTTCAAACAGATAGCGGTGTAGATACTTCCATGTTCATACAGATAGCGGTCTAGATATTTCCATGTTCATACAGATAGCGGTGTAGCCATTTCCATGTTCATACAGATAGCTGTGTAAGTATTTCCAGGTTCATCCAGATGGCTGTGTAGATATTTCCATGTTCATACAGATAGTGGCCCTGATATTTCCATGTTTATACAGTTAGCGGTGTAGATATTTCCATGTTTATACAGATTGCGGTGTAGATATTTCCATGTTTATACAGATGGCGCTGTAGATATTTCCAAGTTTATACAGATAGCGGTGTAGATATCTCCATCTTAATATAGATGGCGGTGTAGATATTTATATGTTCATACAGATGGCGGTGCAGATATTTCCATGTTCATACAGATGGCGGTGTAGATATTTGGATGTTTATAGAGATAGCGCTGTAGTTATTTCCATGTGTAAAGAGATAGCTTTGTAGTTATTTCCATGTATATGCAGATCGCTGTGTAGATATTTCCATTTTCATGCAGATAGCGGTGTAGATATTTCCATGTTCAAACAGATAGCGGTGTAGATATTTCCATGTTCAAACAGATAGCGGTGTAGATATTTCCATGTTTATACAGATAGCGGTGAAGATGTATGCATGTTTACACAGATAGCGGTGTAGATATTTCCATGTTCATACAGATAGCTGTGTATATGTTTCCATGTTCATCCAGATGGCTGTGTAGATATATCCATGTTCATACAGATGGCGGTGAAGATATTTCCTATGTTCATACAGATAGCGGTGTAGTTATTTCCATGTGTAAAGAGATAGCTGTGTAGATATTTCCATGTATACGCAGATAGCTGTGTAGATATTTCCATTTTCATGCAGATAGCGGTTTAGATATTTCCATGTTCAAACAGATAGCAGTGTAGATATTTGCATGTTCATAGAGATAGCGGTGTAGATATTTCCATGTTCATACAGATAGAGGGGCTGATATTTCCATGTTCATACAGACAGCGGTGCTGATATTTCCATGTTTATACAGATAGCAGTGTAGATGTTTCCATGTTTATACAGATAACAGTGTAGATATTTCCATGTTTATACAGATAGCGGTGTAGATATTTCCATGTTTATACATATAGCGGTGTAGATATCTACATCTTAATACTGATGGCGGTGTAGATATTTATATGTTCATACAGATGGCGGTGCGGATATTTCCATGTTCATACAGATGGCGGTGTAGATATATCCATGTTCATACAGATAGCGGTGTAGATATTTCCATGTGTTAAGAGATAGGTGTGTAGATATTTCCATGCATATGCAGACAGCTGCGTAGATATTTCCATTTTCATGCAGACAGCGGTGTAGATATTTCCATGTTCAAACAGATAGCGGTGTATATATTTCCATGTTCACACAGATAGCGGTGTAGATATTTCCATGTTCATACAGACAGCGGTGTAGATATTGCCATGTTCACACAGATAGCGGTGTAGATATTTCCATGTTTATACAGATAGCGGTGTAGATATCTCCATCTTAATACAGATGGCGGTGTAGATATTTATATGTTCATACAGATGGCGGTGCAGATATTTCCATGTTCATACAGATAGCAGTGTAGATATTTCCATGTTTATACAGATAGTGGTGAAGATGCTATGCATGTTTACACAGATGGCAGTGTAGATATTTCCATGTTCATACAGATAGCGGTGTAGATATTTCCATGTTCATCCAGATGGCTGTATAGATATATCCATGTTCATACAGATGGCGGTGAAGATATTTCCATGTTCATACCGATAGCGGTGCTGATATTTCCCTGTTTATACAGGTAGCGGTGTAGACATTTCCATGTTTATACAGATAGTGGTTTAGATATTTCCATGTTTGTACAGATTGCGGTGTAGATATTTCCATGTTTATACAGATAGCGGTGCAGATATCTCCATCTTAATTCAAATCGCGGTGCAGATATTTATATGTTCATACAGATGGCGGTGCAGATATTTCCATGTTCATACAGATGGCGGTGTAGATATTTCCATGTTTATAGAGATAGCGGTGTAGTTATTTCCATGTGTAAAGAGATAGCTTTGTAGATATTTCCATGTATATGCAGAGAGCTGTGTAGGTATTTCCATTTTCATGCATATAGCGGTGTAGATATTTCCATGTTCAAACAGATAGCGGTGTAGATACTTCCATGTTCATACAGATAGCGGTCTAGATATTTCCATGTTCATACAGATAGCGGTGTAGCCATTTCCATGTTCATACAGATAGCTGTGTAAGTATTTCCAGGTTCATCCAGATGGCTGTGTAGATATTTCCATGTTCATACAGATAGTGGCCCTGATATTTCCATGTTTATACAGTTAGCGGTGTAGATATTTCCATGTTTATACAGATTGCGGTGTAGATATTTCCATGTTTATACAGATGGCGCTGTAGATATTTCCAAGTTTATACAGATAGCGGTGTAGATATCTCCATCTTAATATAGATGGCGGTGTAGATATTTATATGTTCATACAGATGGCGGTGCAGATATTTCCATGTTCATACAGATGGCGGTGTAGATATTTGGATGTTTATAGAGATAGCGCTGTAGTTATTTCCATGTGTAAAGAGATAGCTTTGTAGTTATTTCCATGTATATGCAGATCGCTGTGTAGATATTTCCATTTTCATGCAGATAGCGGTGTAGATATTTCCATGTTCAGATAGCGGTGTAGATATTTCCATGTTCAAACAGATAGCGGTGTAGATATTTCCATGTTTATACAGATAGCGGTGAAGATGTATGCATGTTTACACAGATAGCGGTGTAGATATTTCCATGTTCATACAGATAGCGGTGTATATATTTCCATGTTCATCCAGATGGCTGTGTAGATATATCCATGTTCATACAGATGGCGGTGAAGATATTTCCTATGTTCATACAGATAGCGGTGTAGTTATTTCCATGTGTAAAGAGATAGCTGTGTAGATATTTCCATGTATACGCAGATAGCTGTGTAGATATTTCCATTTTCATGCAGATAGCGGTTTAGATATTTCCATGTTCAGATAGCAGTGTAGATATTTGCATGTTCATAGAGATAGCGGTGTACATATTTCCATGTTCATACAGATAGAGGGGCTGATATTTCCATGTTCATACAGACAGCGGTGCTGATATTTCCATGTTTATACAGATAGCAGTGTAGATATTTCCATGTTTATACAGAGAGCAGTGTAGATATTTCCATGTTTATACAGATAGCGGTGTAGATATTTCCATGTTTATACAGATAGCGGTGTAGATATCTACATCTTAATACTGATGGCGGTGTAGATATTTATATGTTCATACAGATGGCGGTGCAGATATTTCCATGTTCATACAGATGGCGGTGTAGATATATCCATGTTCATACAGATAGCGGTGTAGATATTTCCATGTGTTAAGAGATAGGTGTGTAGATATTTCCATGCATATGCAGACAGCTGCGTAGATATTTCCATTTTCATGCAGACAGCGGTGTAGATATTTCCATGTTCAAACAGATAGTGGTGTATATATTTCCATGTTCACACAGATAGCGGTGTAGATATTTCCATGTTCATGCAGATAGCGGTGTAGATATTTCCATGTTCACACAGATAGCGGTGTAGATATTTCCATGTTTATACAGATAGCGGTGTAGATATCTCCATCTTAATACAGATGGCGGTGTAGATATTTATATGTTCATACAGATGGCGGTGCAGATATTTCCATGTTCATACAGATAGCGGTGTAGTTATTTCCATGTGTTAAGAGATAGCTGTGTAGATATTTCCATATATATGCAGATAGGTGTGAAGTTATTTCCATGTTCATGCAGATAGCGGTTTAGATATTTCCATGTTCAAACAGATAGCGGTGTAGATATTTCCATGTTCATACAGATAGCAGTGTAGATATTTCCATGTTTATACAGATAGTTGTGAAGATGCTATGCATGTTTACACAGATGGCAGTGTAGATATTTCCAAGTTCATACAGATAGCGGTGTAGATATTTCCATGTTCATCCAGATGGCTGTATAGATATATCCATGTTCATACAGATGGCGGTGAAGATATTTCCATGTTCATACCGATAGCGGTGCTGATATTTCCCTGTTTATACAGGTAGCGGTGTAGATATTTCCATGTTTATACAGATAGTGGTGTAGATATTTCCATGTTTGTACAGATTGCGGTGTAGATATTTCCATGTTTATACAGATAGCGGTGCAGATATCTCCATCTTAATTCAAATGGCGGTGCAGATATTTATAAGTTCATACAGATGGCGGTGTAGATATTTCCATGTTTATAGAGATAGCGGTGTAGTTATTTCCATGTGTAAAGAGATAGCTTTGTAGATATTTCCATGTATATGCAGAGAGCTGTGAAGGTATTTCCATTTTCATGCATATAGCGGTGTAGATATTTCCATGTTCAAACAGATAGCGGTGTAGATACTTCCATGTTCATACAGATAGCGGTCTAGATATTTCCATGTTCATACAGATAGCGGTGTAGCCATTTCCATGTTCATACAGATAGCTGTGTAAGTATTTCCAGGTTCATCCAGATGGCTGTGTAGATATTTCCATGTTCATACAGATAGTGGCGCTGATATTTCCATGTTTATACAGTTAGCGGTGTAGATATTTCCATGTTTATACAGATTGCGGTGTAGATATTTCCATGTTTATACAGATGGCGCTGTAGATATTTCCAAGTTTATACAGATAGCGGTGTAGATATCTCCATCTTAATATAGATGGCGGTGTAGATATTTATATGTTCATACAGATGGCGGTGCAGATATTTCCATGTTCATACAGATGGCGGTGTAGATATTTGGATGTTTATAGAGATAGCGCTGTAGTTATTTCCATGTGTAAAGAGATAGCTTTGTAGTTATTTCCATGTATATGCAGATCGCTGTGTAGATATTTCCATTTTCATGCAGATAGCGGTGTAGATATTTCCATGTTCAAACAGATAGCGGTGTAGATATTTCCATGTTCAAACAGATAGCGGTGTTGATATTTCCATGTTTATACAGATAGCGGTGAAGATGTATGCATGTTTACACAGATAGCGGTGTAGATATTTCCATGTTCATACAGATAGCGGTGTATATATTTCTATGTTCATCCAGATGGCTGTGTAGATATATCCATGTTCATACAGATGGCGGTGAAGATATTTCCTATGTTCATACAGATAGTGGTGTAGTTATTTCCATGTGTAAAGAGATAGCTGTGTAGATATTTCCATGTATACGCAGATAGCTGTGTAGATATTTCCATTTTCATGCAGATAGCGGTTTAGATATTTCCATGTTCAAACAGATAGCAGTGTAGATATTTGCATGTTCATAGAGATAGCGGTGTAGATATTTCCATGTTCATACAGATAGAGGGGCTGATATTTCCATGTTCATACAGACAGCGGTGCTGATATTTCCATGTTTATACAGATAGCAGTGTAGATATTTCCATGTTTATACAGATAGCAGTGTAGATATTTCCATGTTTATACAGATAGCGGTGTAGATATTTCCATGTTTATACAGATAGCGGTGTAGATATCTACATCTTAATACTGATGGCGGTGTAGATATTTATATGTTCATACAGATGGCGGTGCAGATATTTCTATGTTCATACAGATGGCGGTGTAGATATATCCATGTTCATACAGATAGCGGTGTAGATATTTCCATGTGTTAAGAGATAGGTGTGTAGATATTTCCATGCATATGCAGACAGCTGCGTAGATATTTCCATTTTCATGCAGACAGCGGTGTAGATATTTCCATGTTCAAACAGATAGCGGTGTATATATTTCCATGTTCACACAGATAGCGGTGTTGATATTTCCATGTTCATACAGATAGCGGTGTAGATATTTCCATGTTCATACAGATAGCGGTGTAGATATTTCCATGTTCATACAGATAGCGGTGCTGATATTTCCATGTTTATACAGGTAGCGGTGTAGATATTTCCATGTTCATACAGATAGAGGGGCTGATATTTCCATGTTTATACAGACAGCGGTGCTGATATTTCCATGTTTATACAGATAGCGGTGTAGATATTTCCATGTATATTCAGATAGCAGTGTAGATATTTCCATGTTTATACAGATAGCGGTGTAGGTATTTCCATGTTTATACAGATAGCGGTGTAGATATCTACATCTTAATACTGATGGCGGTGTAGATATTTATATGTTCATACAGATGGCGGTGCAGATATTTCCATGTTCATACAGATGGCGGTGTAGATATATCCATGTTCATACAGATAGCGGTGTAGTTATTTCCATGTGTAAAGAGATAGCTGTGTAGATATTTCCATGTATATGCAGATATCTGTGTAGATATTTCCATTTTCATGCTGATAGCGGTGTAGATATTTCCATGTTCAAACAGATAGCGGTGTAGGTATTTCCACTTTCATTCAGATAGCAGTGTAGATATTTCCATGTTTATACAGATAGCGGTGAAGATGTATGCATGTTTACACAGAGAGCGGTGTAGATATTTCCATGTTCATGCATAGTGCGGTGTAGATATTTCCATGTTCATCCAGATGGCTGTGTAGATATATACGTGTTCATACAGATAGCAGTGTAGATACTTCCATGTTCATACAGATAGCGGTGTAACTATTTCCATGTTCATACATATAGCGGTGTACATATTTCTATGTTCATAGAGATATCGCTGTAGATTTTTCCATGTTCATACAGATAGCGGTGCTGATATTTCCATGTTTATACAGGTAGCGGTGTAGATATTTCCATGTTTATACAGATAGCGGTGTAGGTATTTCCATGTTTATACAGATAGCGGTGAAGATGTATGCATGTTTACACCGATAGCTGTGTAGATATTTCCATGTTCATACAGATAGCGATGTAGATATTTCCATGTTTATACAGATAGCGGTGAAGATGTATGCATGTTTAAACAGATAGCGGTGCAGATATTTCCATGTTCATACAGATAGCGGTGTAGATATATCCATGTTCATCCAGATGGCTGTGTAGATATATCCATGTTCATACAGATGGCGGTGAAGATATTTCCATGTTCCTACAGATAGCGGTGTAGCTATTTCCATGTTCATACAGATAGTGGTGTAGATATTTCCGTGTTCATACACATAGCGGTGTAGCTATTTCCATTTTCATTGAGATAGCGGTGCTGATATTTCAATGTTCATACAGGTTGCGGTGTAGATATTTCCATATTTATACAGATAGCGGTGTAGATATTTCCATGTTTATACAGATAGTGGTGTAGATATTTCCAAGTTTATACAGATAGCGGTGTAGATATCTCCATCTTAATACAGATGGCGGTGTAGATATTTGTATGTTAATACAGATGGCGGTGCAGATATTTCCATGTTGATACAGATGGCGGTGTAGATATTTCCATGTTCATACAGATAGCGGTGTAGTTATTTTCATGTGTAAAGAGATAGCTGTGTAGATATTTCCATATATATGCAGATAGCTGTGTAGTTATTTCCATTTTCATGCAGATAGCTCTGTAGATATTTCCATGTTCAAACAGATAGCGGTGTAGATATTTCCATCTTCATACAGATAGCGGTGTAGATATTTCCATGTTTATACAGATAGCGGTGAAGATGTATGCATGTTTACACAGATAGCGAAGTAGATATTTCCGTGTTCATCCAGATGGCTGTGTAGATATATCCATGTTCATACAGATAGCGGTTTAGATATTTACATGTTCATACAGATAGCGGTGTAGATATTTCTATGTTCATCCAGATGGCTGTGTAGCTATTTCCATGTTCATACAGATAGTGGTGTAGATATTTCCATGTTCATACAGGTAGCGGTGTAGTTATTTCCTTGTGTTAAGAGATAGCTCTGTAGATATTTCCATATATATGCAGATAGGTGTGAATTTATTTCCATGTTCATGCAGATAGCGGTTTAGATATTTCCATGTTCAAACAGATAGCGGTGTAGATATTTCCATGTTCATACAGATAGCAGTGTAGATATTTCCATGTTTATACAGATAGTGGTGAAGATGCTATGCATGTTTACACAGATGGCATTGTAGATATTTCCATGTTCATACAGATAGCGGTGTAGATATTTCCATGTTCATCCAGATGGCTGTATAGATATATCAATGTTCATACAGATGGCGGTGAAGATATTTCCATGTTCATACAGATAGCGTTGCTGATATTTCCCTGTTTATACAGGTAGCGGTGTAGATATTTCCATGTTTATACAGATAGTGGTGTAGATAATTCCATGTTTGTACAGATTGCGGTGAAGATATTTCCATGTTCATATAGATAGCGGTGTAGATATTTCCATGTTCATACAGATAGTGGTGTAGATATTTCCATGTTCATACAGATAGCAGTGTAGCAATTTCCATGTTCATACAGTTAGCGGTGTGGATATTTCCATGTTCATCCAGATGGCTGTGTAGATATATCCATGTTCATACAGATGGCGGTGAAGATATTTCCATTTTCAAACATATAGAGGTGTAGATATTTCCATGTTCATACAGATAGGGGTGTAGATAATTCCATGTTCGTACAGATAGCGGTGTAGCTATCTCCATGTTCATACAGATACCGGTGTAGATATTTCCATGTTCATACAGATGGCTCTGTAGACATATCCATGTTCATACAGAGGGCGGTGGAGATATTTCCATGTTCATACAGATAGCGGTGTAGATATTTCCATGTTCATACAGATGGCTGTGTAGATATATCCATGTTCATACAGATGGCAGTGAAGGTATTTCCATGTTCATACAGAAAGCTGTGTAGCTATTTCCATTTTCATACAGATAGCGGTGTAGATATTTCCATGTTCATACAGATGGCTCTGTAGACATATCCATGTTCATACAGATGGCGGTGAAGATATTTCCATGTTCATACAGATGGCGGTGTAGATATTTCCATGTTCATACAGATAGCGGTGTAGATATTTCCTTGTTCATACAGATGTCTGTGTAGATATATCCATGTTCATACAGATGGCGTTGAATATATTTCCATGTTCATACAGATAGCGGTGTAGATATTTCCATGTTCATACAGATAGCGGTGTAGATATTTCCATGTTCATACCGATAGCGGTGCTGATATTTCCATGTTTATACAGGTAGCGGTGTAGATATTTCCATGTTAATACAGATAGCGGTGTAGATATTTCCATGTTTATACAGATAGCAGTGTAGATATTTCCATGTTTATACAGATAGCGGTGTTGATATCCTTCTTAATACAGATGGCGGTGTAGATATTTATATGTTCATACAGATGGCGGTGCAGATATTTCCATGTTCATACGGATGGCATTGAAGATATTTCCATGTTTATAGAGATAGCGGTGTAGTTATTTCCATGTGTAAAGAGATAGCTGTGTACATATTTCCATGTATATGCAGATAGCTGTTTAGATATTTCCATTTTCATGCAGAAAGCGGTGTAGATATTTCCATGTTCAAACAGATAGCGGTGTAGATATTTCCATGTTTATACAGATAGCGGTGAAGCTATTTCCATGTTCATACAGATAGCGGTGTAGATATTTCCATGTTCATCCAGATGGCTGTGTAGATATATCCATGTTCATGCAGATGGCGGTGAAGATATTTCCATGTTCATACAGATAGCGGTGTAGATATTTCCATGTTCATACAGATAGTGGTGTAGATATTTCCATGTTCATACAGATAGCGGTGAGGCTATTTCCATGTTCATACAGATAGCGGTGTAGATATTTCCATGTTCATCCAGATGGCTGTGTAGATATATCCATGTTCATAGAGATGGCGGTGAAGATATTTCCATGTTCATACAGATAGCGGTGCAGATATTTCCATGTTCATACAGATAGCGGTGTAGGTATTTCCATGTTCATACAGATAGAGGGGCTGATATTTCCTTGTTCATACAGATAGCGGTGCTGATATTTCCATGTTTATACAGGTAGCGGTGTAGATATTTCCATGTTTATACAGATTGCGGTGTAGATATTTCTATGTTTATACAGATAGCGGTGTAGATATTTCCTTGTTTATACAGATAGCGGTGTAGATATCTCCATCTTAATACAGATAGCGGTGTAGATATTTACATGTTCATACAGATGGCGGTGCAGATATTTCCATGTTCATACAGATGGCGGTGTAGATATTTCCATGTTTATAGAGATAGCGCTGTAGTTATTTCCATGTGTAAAGAGATAGCTGTGTAGATATTTCCATGTATATGCAGATAGCTGTGTAGATATTTCCATTTTAATGCAGACAGCGGTGTAGATATTTCCATGTCCAAACAGATAGCGGTGAATATATTTCCATGTTCATACTGATAGCGGTGTAGATATTTCCATGTTCATACAGATAGCGGTGTAGATATTTCCATGTTCAAACCGATAACGGTGCTGATATTTCCATGTTTATACAGGTAGCGGTGTAGATATTTCCATGTTTTTACAGATAGCGGTGTAGATATTTCCATGTTTATACAGATAGCAGTGTAGATATTTCCATGTTTATACAGATAGCGGTGTTGATATCCTTCTTAATACAGATGGCGGTGTAGATATTTATATGTTCATACAGATGGCGGTGCAGATATTTCCATGTTCATACGGATGGCAGTGAAGATATTTCCATGTTTATAGAGATGGCGGTGTAGTTATTTCCATGTGTAAAGAGATAGCTGTCTACATATTTCCATGTATATGCAGATAGCTGTTTAGATATTTCCATTTTCATGCAGAAAGCGGTGTAGATATTTCCAAGTTCAAACAGATAGCGGTGTAGATATTTCCATGTTCATACAGATAGCGGTGAAGCTATTTCCATGTTCATACAGATAGCGGTGTAGATATTTCCATGTTCATCCAGATGTCTGTGTAGATATATCCATGTTCATACAGATGGCGGTGTAGATATTTCCAAGTTAATACAGATAGCGGTGTTGTTATTTCCATGTGTAAAGAGATAGCTGCGTAGATATTTCCATGTATATGCAGATAGCTGTGTAGATATTTCCATTTTCATGCAGATAGCGGTGTAGATATTTCCATGTTCAAACAGATAGCGGTGTAGATATTTCCATGTTCATACAGATAGCGGTGTAGATATTTCCATGTTCATACAGATTGCGGTGAAGATGTATGCATATTTACACAGATAGCGGTGTAGATATTTCCATGTTCATACAGATAGCGGTGTAGATATTTCCGTGTTCATCCAGATAGCTGTGTAGATATATCCATGCTCATACAGATAGCGGAGTAGATATTTCCATGTTCATACAGGTAGTGGTGTAGATATTTCCATGTTCATACAGATAGCGGTGTAGCGATTTCCATGTTCATACAGATAGCGGAGTAGAAATTTCCATGTTCATAGAGATACCGGTGTAGATATTTCCATGTTCATCCAGATGGCTGTGTAGATATATCCATGTTCACACAGATGGCGGTGAAGATATTTCCATGTTCATACAGAGAGCGGTGTAATTATTTCCATGTGTAAAGAGATAGCTGTGTAGATATTTCCATGTATACGCAGATAGCTGTGTAGATATTTCCATTTTCATGCAGATAGCGGTTTAGATATTTCCATGTTCAAAAAGATAGCGGTGTAGATATTTCCATGTTCATAGAGATAGCGGTGTAGATATTTCCATGTTCATACAGATAGCGGTGTAGATATTTCCATGTTTATACAGGTAGCGGTGTAGATATCTACATCTTAATACTGATGGCGGTGTAGATATTTATATGTTCATACAGATGGCGGTGCAGATATTTCCATGTTCATACAGATGGCGGTGTAGATATATCCATGTTCATCCAGATAGCGGTGTAGTTATTTCCATGTGTAAAGAGATAGCTGTGTAGATATTTCCATGTATATGCAGATAGCTTTGTAGATATTTCCATTTTCATGCTGATAGCGGTGTAGATATTTCCATGTTCAAACAGATAGCGGTGTTGATATTTCCCTGTTCATACAGATAGCGGTGTAGATATTTCCATGTTTATACAGATTGCGGAGAAGATGTATGCATGTTTACACAGATAGCGGTGTAGATATTTCCATGTTCATACAGATAGCGGTGTAGATTTTTCCATGTTCATCCAGATGGCTGTGTAGATATTTCCATGTTCATACAGATAGTTGTGCTGATATTTCCATGTTTATACAGATAGCGGTGTAGATATTTCCATGTTTATACAGATAGCGGTGTAGATATTTCCATGTTTATACAGATAGCGATGTAGATATCTCCATCTTAATACAGATGGCGGTGTAGATATTTATATGTTCATACAGATGGCGGTGCAGATATTTCCATGTTCATACAGATGGCGGTGTAGATATTTCCATGTTCATACAGATAGCGGTGTAGCTATTTCCATGTTCATACAGAAAGCGGTGTAGATATTTCCATGTTTATACAGATGGCGGTGAAGATGTATGCATGTTTTCACAGATAGCGGTGTAGATATTTCAATGTTCATACAGATAGCGGTGTAGATATTTCCATGTTCATACTGATAGTGGTGTAGATATTTCCAAGTTCATACAGAGAGCGGTGTAGCTATTTCCATGTTCATACAGATAGCGGTGTAGATGTTTCCATGTTCGTACAGATAGCGGTGTAGATATTTCCATGTTCATGCAGATAGCGGTGCTGATATTTCCATGTTTATACAGGTGGCGGTGTAGATATTTCCATGTTTATACAGATAGCGGTGTAGATATTTCCATGTTTTACAGATAGCGGTGTAGATATTTCCAGGTTTATACAGATAGCGGTGTAGATTTCTCCATCTTAATACAGATGGCGGTGTAGATATTTATAAGTTCATACAGATGGCGGAGCAGATATTTCCATGTTCATACAGATGGCGGTGTAGATATTTCCATGTTTATAGAGATAGCGGTGTAGTTATTTCCATGTGTAAAGAGATAGCTTTGTAGATATTTCCATGTATATGCAGATAGCTGTGTAGATATATCCATTTTCATGCAGATAGCGGTGTAGATATTTCCATGTTAAAACAGATAGCGGTGTTGATATTTCCATGTTCATACAGATAGCATTGTAGATATTTCCATGTTTATACAGATAGCGGTGAAGATGTATGCATGTTTACACAGATAGCGGTGTATATATTTCCATGTTCATACAGGTAGCTGTGTAGATATTTCCATGTTCATCCAGATGGCTGTGTAGATATATCCATGTTCATACAGATGGCGTTGAAGATATTTCCATGTTCATACAGATAGCGGTGTAGATATTTCCACGTTCATACAGATAGCGGTGAAGATATTTCCATGTTCATACAGATAGCGGTGTAGATATTTCCATGTTCATACAGATAGCGGTGTAGATATTTCCATGTTCATCCAGATGGCTGTGTAGATATATCCATGTTCGTACAGATGGCGGTGAAGATATTTCCATGTTGTTACAGAAAGCGGTGTAGATATTTCCATGTTCATACAGATAGCGGTGTAGATATTTCCATGTTTATACAGGTAGCGGTGTAGATATCTACATCTTAATACTGATGGCGGTGTAGATATTTATATGTTCATACAGATGGCGGTGCAGATATTTCCATGTTCGTACAGATGGCGGTGTAGATATATCCATGTTCATCCAGATAGCGGTGTAGTTATTTCCATGTGTAAAGAGATAGCTGTGTAGATATTTCCATGTATATGCAGATAGCTTTGTAGATATTTCCATTTTCATGCTGATAGCGGTGTAGATATTTCCATGTTCAAACAGATAGCGGTGTTGATATTTCCCTGTTCATACAGATAGCGGTGTAGATATTTCCATGTTTATACAGATTGCGGAGAAGATGTATGCATGTTTACACAGATAGCGGTGTAGATATTTCCATGTTCATACAGATAGCGGTGTAGATTTTTCCATGTTCATCCAGATGGCTGTGTAGATATTTCCATGTTCATACAGATAGTTGTGCTGATATTTCCATGTTTATACAGATAGCGGTGTAGATATTTCCATGTTTATACAGATAGCGGTGTAGATATTTCCATGTTTATACAGATAGCGATGTAGATATCTCCATCTTAATACAGATGGCGGTGCAGATATTTATATGTTCATACAGATGGCGCTGCAGATATTTCCATGTTCATACAGATGGCGGTGTAGATATTTCCATGTTCATACAGATAGCGGTGTAGCTATTTCCATGTTCATACAGAAAGCGGTGTAGATATTTCCATGTTTATACAGATGGCGGTGAAGATGTATGCATGTTTTCACAGATAGCGGTGTAGATATTTCAATGTTCATACAGATAGCGGTGTAGATATTTCCATGTTCATACTGATAGTGGTGTAGATATTTCCAAGTTCATACAGAGAGCGGTGTAGCTATTTCCATGTTCATACAGATAGCGGTGTAGATGTTTCCATGTTCGTACAGATAGCGGTGTAGATATTTCCATGTTCATGCAGATAGCGGTGCTGATATTTCCATGTTTATACAGGTGGCGGTGTAGATATTTCCATGTTTATACAGATAGCGGTGTAGATATTTCCATGTTTTACAGATAGCGGTGTAGATATTTCCAGGTTTATACAGATAGCAGTGTAGATTTCTCCATCTTAATACAGATGGCGGTGTAGATATTTATAAGTTCATACAGATGGCGGAGCAGATATTTCCATGTTCATACAGATGGCGGTGTAGATATTTCCATGTTTATAGAGATAGCGGTGTAGTTATTTCCATGTGTAAAGAGATAGCTTTGTAGATATTTCCATGTATATGCAGATAGCTGTGTAGATATATCCATTTTCATGCAGATAGCGGTGTAGATATTTCCATGTTAAAACAGATAGCGGTGTTGATA
Organism: Gorilla gorilla gorilla; assembly: GCF_029281585.2. Classification (NCBI taxonomy): domain Eukaryota; kingdom Metazoa; phylum Chordata; class Mammalia; order Primates; family Hominidae; genus Gorilla; species Gorilla gorilla. The sequence goes on along the minus strand of NC_073233.2, from coordinate 4,894,607 downwards.
TTTCCATGTTCATACAGATAGCGTTGTAGATATTTCCATGTTTATACAGATAGCGGTGAAGATGTATGCATGTTTACACATATAGCGGTGTATATATTTCCATGTTCATACAGGTAGCTGTGTAGATATTTCCATGTTCATCCAGATGGCTGTGTAGATATATCCATGTTCATACAGATGGCGTTGAAGATATTTCCATGTTCATACAGATAGCGGTGTAGATATTTCCACGTTCATACAGATAGCGGTGAAGATATTTCCATGTTCATACAGATAGCGGTGTAGATATTTCCATGTTCATACAGATAGCGGTGTAGATATTTCCATGTTCATCCAGATGGCTGTGTAGATATATCCATGTTCGTACAGATGGCGGTGAAGATATTTCCATGTTGTTACAGATAGCGGTGTAGATATTTCCATGTTTATACAGGTAGCGGTGTAGATATTTCCATGTTTATACAGATTGCGGTGTAGATATTTCTATGTTTATACAGATAGCGGTGTAGATATTTCCATGTTTATACAGATAGCGGTGTAGATATCTCCATGTTCATACAGATAGCGGTGTAGATATTTACATGTTCATACAGATGGCGGTGCAGATATTTCCATGTTCATACAGATGGCGGTGTAGATATTTCCATGTTTATAGAGATAGCGCTGTAGTTATTTCCATGTGTAAAGAGATAGCTGTGTAGATATTTCCATGTATATGCAGATAGCTGTGTAGATATTTCCATTTTAATGCAGACAGCGGTGTAGATATTTCCATGTCCAAACAGATAGCAGTGAATATATTTCCATGTTCATACTGATAGCAGTGTAGATATTTCCATGTTCATACAGATAGCGGTGTAGATATTTCCATGTTCATACCGATAGCGGTGCTGATATTTCCATGTTTATACAGGTAGCGGTGTAGATATTTCCATGTTTTTACAGATAGCGGTGTAGATATTTCCATGTTTATACAGATAGCAGTGTAGATATTTCCATGTTTATACAGATAGCGGTGTTGATATCCTTCTTAATACAGATGGCGGTGTAGATATTTATATGTTCATACAGATGGCGGTGCAGATATTTCCATGTTCATACGGATGGCAGTGAAGATATTTCCATGTTTATAGAGATGGCGGTGTAGTTATTTCCATGTGTAAAGAGATAGCTGTCTACATATTTCCATGTATATGCAGATAGCTGTTTAGATATTTCCATTTTCATGCAGAAAGCGGTGTAGATATTTCCAAGTTCAAACAGATAGCGGTGTAGATATTTCCATGTTCATACAGATAGCGGTGAAGCTATTTCCATGTTCATACAGATAGCGGTGTAGATATTTCCATGTTCATCCAGATGGCTGTGTAGATATATCCATGTTCATGCAGATGGCGGTGAAGATATTTCCATGTTCATACAGATAGCGGTGTAGATATTTCCATGTTCATACAGATAGTGGTGTATATATTTCCATGTTCATACAGATAGCGGTGAGGCTATTTCCATGTTCATACAGATAGCGGTGTAGATATTTCCATGTTCATCCAGATGGCTGTGTAGATATATCCATGTTCATACAGATGGCGGTGAAGATAATTCCATGTTCATGCAGATAGCGGTGTAGATATTTCCATGTTCATACAGATAGCGGTGTAGGTATTTCCATGTTCATACAGATAGAGGGGCTGATATTTCCATGTTCGTACAGATAGCGGTGCTGATATTTCCATGTTTATACAGGTAGCGGTTTAGATATTTCCATGTTTATACAGATAGCGGTGTAGGTATTTCTATGTTTATACAGATAGCGGTGTAGATATTTCCATGTTTATACAGATAGCGGTGTAGATATCTCCATCTTAATACAAATGGCCGTTTAGACATTTATATGTTCATACAGATGGCGGTGCAGATATTTCCATGTTCATACAGATGGCGGTGTAGATATTTCCATGTTCATACAGATAGCGGTGTTGTTATTTCCATGTGTAAAGAGATAGCTGTGTAGATATTTCCATGTATATGCAGATAGCTGTGTAGATATTTCCATTTTCATGCAGATAGCGGTGTAGATATTTCCATGTTCAAACAGATAGCGGTGTAGATATTTCCATGTTCATACAGATAGCGGTGTAGATATTTCCATGTTCATACAGATTGCGGTGAAGATGTATGCATATTTACACAGATAGCGGTGTAGATATTTCCATGTTCATACAGATAGCGGTGTAGATATTTCCGTGTTCATCCAGATAGCTGTGTAGATATATCCATGCTCATACAGATAGAGGAGTAGATATTTCCATGTTCATACAGGTAGTGGTGTAGATATTTCCATGTTCATACAGATAGCGGTGTAGCGATTTCCATGTTCATACAGATAGCGGAGTAGAAATTTCCATGTTCATAGAGATACCGGTGTAGATATTTCCATGTTCATCCAGATGGCTGTGTAGATATATCCATGATCACACAGACGGCGGTGAAGATATTTCCATGTTCATACAGAGAGCGGTGTAGTTATTTCCATGTGTAAAGGGATAGCTGTGTAGATATTTCCATGTATACGCAGATAGCTGTGTAGATATTTCCATTTTCATGCAGATAGCGGTTTAGATATTTCCATGTTCAAACAGATAGCGGTGTAGATATTTCCATGTTCATAGAGATAGCGGTGTAGATGTTTCCATGTTCATACAGATAGCAGTGTAGATATTTCCATGTTTATACTGGTAGCGGTGAAGATGTATGCATGTTTAAACAGATAGCGGTGTTGATATTTCCATGTTCATACAGATAGCGGTGTAGATTTTTCCATGTTCATCCAGATTGCTGTGTAGATATTTCCATGTTCATACAGATAGTTGTGCTGATATTTCCATGTTTATACAGGTAGCGGTGTAGATATTTCCATGTTTATACAGATAGCGGTGTAGATATTTCCAAGTTTATACAGATAGCAGTGTAGATATCTCCATCTTAATGCAGATGGCGGTGTAGATATTTGTATGTTAATACAGATGGCAGTGCAGATATTTCCATGTTCATACAGATGGCGGTATAGATATTTCAATGTTTATAGAGATATCGGTATAGTTATTTCCATGTGTAAAGAGATAGCTTTGTAGATATTTCCATGTATATGCAGACAGCTGTGTAGATATCTCCATTTTCATGCAGATAGCGGTGTAGATATTTCCATGTTCAAACAGATAGCGGTGTAGATATTTCCATGTTCATACAGATAGCGGTGTAGATATTTCCATGTTTATACAGATAGCGGTGAAGATGTATGCATGTTTAAACAGATAGCGGTGTAGATATTTCCATGTTCATACAGATAGCGGTGTAGATATTTCCATGTTCATCCAGATGGCAGTGTAGATATATCCATGTTCATACAGATGGCCGTGAAGATATTTCCATTTTCATACAGATAGCGGTGTAGATATTTCCTTGTTCATGCAGATAGCGGTGTAGATATTTCCATGTTCATACAGATAGCGGTGAAGATATTTCTATGTTCATCCAGATGGCTGTGTAGCTATTTCCATGTTCATACAGAAAGTGGTGTAGATATTTCCAGGTTCATACAGATAGCGGTGTAGATATTTCCATGTTCATACAGATTGCGGTGCTGTTATTTCCATGTTTATACAGGTAGCGGTGTAGATATTTCCATGTTTATACAGATATCGGTGTAGATATTTCCATGTTTATACAGATAGCGGTGTAGATATTTCCATGTTTATACAGATAGCGGTGTAGATATCTCCATCTTAATACAGATAGCGTTGTAGATATTTACATGTTCAGACAGATGGCGGTGCAGATATTTCCATGTTCATACAGATGGCAGTGTAGATATTTCCATGTTTATAGAGATAGCGGTGTAGTTATTTCCATGTGTAAAGAGATAGCTGTATAGATATTTCCAAGTATATGCAGATAGCTTTGTAGACATTTCCATTTTCATGCAGATAGCAGTGTAGATATTTCCATGTTCAAACAGATAGCGGTGTAGATATTTCCATGTTCATACAGATAGCAGTGTAGATATTTCCATGTTCATCCAGATGGCTGTGTAGATATATCCAAGCTCATACACATAGCGGATTAGATATTTCCATGTTCATACAGGTAGTGGTGTAGATATTTCCATGTTCATACAGATAGCGGTGTAGCGATTTCCATGTTCATACAGATACCGGTGTAGAAATTTCCATGTTCATAGAGATAGCGGTGTAGATATTTCCATGTTCATACAGATAGCGGTGCTGATATTTCCATGTTTATACACGTAGCGGTGTAGTTATTTCCATGTTTATACAGATTGCGGTGTAGATATTTCCATGTTTATACAGATGGCGGTGTAGATATTTCCAACTTTATACAGATAGCGGTGTAGATATCTTCATCTTAATATAGATGGCGGTGTAGATATTTATATGTTCATACAGATGGCGGTGCAGATATTTCCATGTTCATACAGATGGAGGTGTAGATATTTGGATGTTTATAGAGATAGCGCTGTAGATATTTCCATGTGTAAAGAGATAGCTTTGAAGATATTTCCATGTATATGCAGATCGCTGTGTAGATATTTCCATTTTCATGCAGATAGCGGTGTAGATATTTCCATGTTCAAACAGATAGCGGTGTAGATATTTCCATGTTCAAACAGATAGCGGTGTAGATATTTCCATGTTTATACAGATAGCGGTGAAGATGTATGCATGTTTACACAGATAGCTGTGTAGATATTTCCATGTTCATACAGATAGCGGTGTATATATTTCCATGTTCATCCAGATGTCTGTGTAGATATATCCATGTTCATACAGATGGCGGTGAAGATATTTCCATGTTCATACAGAGAGCGGTGTAGTTATTTCCATGTGTAAAGAGATAGCTGTGTAGATATTTCCATGTATACGCAGATAGCTGTGTAGATATTTCCATTTTCATGCAGATAGCGGTTTAGATATTTCCATGTTCAAACAGATAGCGGTGTAGATATTTCCATGTTCATAGAGTTAGCGGTGTAGATATTTCCATATTCATACAGATAGCGGTGCTGATATTTCCATGTTTATACAGATAGCGGTGAAGATGTATGCATGTTTACACAGATAGCGGTGTAGATATTTCCATGTTCATACAGATAGCGGTGTAGATATTTCCATGTTCATCCAGATGACTGTGTAGGTATATCCATGTTCATACAGATGGCAGTGAAGATATTTCCATGTTCATACAGATAGCGGTGTAGATATTTCCATGTTCATACAGATAGCGGTGTAGATATTTCCATGTTCAAACAGACAGCGGTGCAGATATTTCCATGTTCATCCAGATGGCTGAGTAGATATATCCATGTTCATACAGATGGCGGTGAAGATATTTCCATGTTCAAACAGATAGCAGTGTAGATATTTGCATGTTCATAGAGATAGCGGTGTAGATATTTCCATGTTCATAGAGATAGCGGTGCTGATATTTCCATGTTTGTACAGGTAGTGGTGAAGATATTTCCATGTTTATACAGATAGCGGTGTAGATATTTCCATGTTTATACAGATAGCTGTGTAGATATTTCCATGTTTGTACAGATAGCGGTGTAGATATCTCCATCTTAATACAGATGGCGGTGTTGATATTTATATGTTCATACAGATGGCGGTGCAGATATTTCCATGTTCATACAGATGGCGGTGTAGATATTTCCATGTTTATAGAGATAGCGGTGTAGTTATTTCCATGTGTAAAGAGATAGCTTTGTAGATATTTCCATGTATATGCAGATAGCTCTGTAGATATCTCCATTATCATGCAGATAGCGTTGTAGATATTTCCATGTTCAAACAGATAGCGGTGTAGATATTTCCATGTTCATACAGATAGCTGTGTAGATATTTCCATGTTTATACAGATAGCGGTGAAAATGTATGCATGTTTACACAGATAGCGGTGCAGATATTTCCATGTTCATACAGATAGCGGTGTAGATATTCACATGTTCATACAGATAGCGGTGCTGATATTTCCATGTTCATCCGGATGGCTGTGTAGATATATCCATGTTCATACAGATGGCGGTGAAGGTATTTCCATGTTCATACAGATGGCGGTGTAGATATTTCCATGTTCATTGAGATAGCGGTGTAGATATTTCCATGTTCATACAGATAGCGGTGTAGATATTTCCATGTTTATACAGATAGCGGTGAAGGTGTATGCATGTTTACACAGATAGCGGTGTAGATATTTCCATGTTCATACAGATAGCGGTGTAGATATTTCCATGTTCATACAGATAGCGGTGTAGATATCTCCTTCTTATTACAGATGGCGGTGTAGATATTTGTATGTTCATACAGATGGCGGTGCAGATATTTCCATGTTCATACAGAAAGCGGTGTAGTTATTTCCATGTGTAAAGAGATAGCAGTGTAGATATTTCCATGCATATGCAGACAGCTGCGTAGATATTTCCATTTTCATGCAGACAGCGGTGTAGATATTTCCATGTTCAAACAGATAGCGGTGTAGATATTTCCATGTTCCCACAGATAGCGGTGTAGCTTTTTCCATGTTCATACAGATAGCGGTGTAGATATTTCCATGTTCATCCAGATGGCTGTGTAGATATTTCCATGTTCATACAGATAGCAGTGCTGATATTTCCATGCTTCTACAGGTAGCGCTGTAGATATTTCCATGTTTATACAGATAGCGGTGTAGATATTTCCATGTTTATACAGATAGCGGTGAACATGTATGCATGTTTACACAGATAGCGTGTAGATATTTCCATTTTCATACAGATAGCGGTGTAGATATTTCCATGTACATCCAGATGACTGTGTAGGTATATCCATGTTCATACAGATGGCAGTGAAGATATTTCCATGTTCATACAGATAGCGGTGTAGATATTTCCATGTTCATACAGATAGCGGTGTAGATATTTCCATGTTCAAACAGATAGCAGTGTAGATATTTGCATGTTCATAGAGATAGCGGTGTAGATATTTCCATGTTCATAGAGATAGCGGTGCTGATATTTCCATGTTTATACAGGTAGTGGTGAAGATATTTCCAGGTTTATACAGATAGCGGTGTAGATATTTCCATGTTTATACAGATAGCTGTGTAGATATTTCCATGTTTATACAGATAGCAGTGAAGATATCTCCATCTTAATACAGATGACGGTGTTGATATTTATATGTTCATACAGATGGCGGTGCAGATATTTCCATGTTCATACAGATGGCGGTGTAGATATTTCCATGTTTATAGAGATAGCGGTCTAGTTATTTCCATGTGTAAAGAGATAGCTTTGTAGATATTTCCATGTATATGCAGATAGATTTGTAGATATTTCCATTATCATGCAGATAGCGTTGTAGATATTTCCATGTTCAAACAGATAGCGGTGTTGATATTTCCATGTTCATACAGATAGCGGTGTAGATATTTCCATGTTTATACAGATAGCGGTGAAAATGTATGCATGTTTACACAGATAGCGGTGCAGATATTTCCATGTTCATACAGATAGCGGTGTAGATATTTCCATATTCATCCTGATGGCTGTGTAGATATATCCATGTTCAAACAGATGGCGGTGAAGATATTTCCATGTTCATACAGATAGCGGTGTAGATATTTCCATGTTCATACAGATAGTGGTGTAGATATTTCCATGTTCATACAGATAGCGGTGTAGCTATTTCCATGTTCATACAGATAGCGGTGCTGATATTTCCATGTTTATGCAGGTAGCGGTGTAGATATTTCCATATTTATACAGATAGCGGTGTAGATATTTCCATGTTTATACAGAAAGCAGTGTAGATATTTCCAAGTTTATACAGATAGCGGTGTAGATATCCCCATCTTAATACCGATGGCGGTGTAGATATTTGTATGCTCATGCAGATGGCGGAGCAGATATTTCCATGTTAATTCAGATGGCGGTATAGATATTTCCATGTTTATAGAGATAGCGGTGTAGTTATTTCCATGTGTAAAGAGAAAGCTTTGTAGATATTTCCATGTATATGCAGATAGCTGTGTAGATATTTCCATTTTCATGCAGATAGCGGTGTAGATATTTCCATGTTCAAACAGATGGCTGTGTAGATATTTCCATGTTCATACAGATAGCAGTGTAGATATTTCCATGTTTATACAGATACCGGTGAAGATGTATGCATGTTTACACAGATAGCGGTGTAGATATTTCCATGTTCATACAGAGAGCGGTGTAGATATTTCCATGTTCATCCAGATGGCTGTGTAGATATATCCATGTTCATACAGATGGCGGTGAAGATATTTCCATGTTCATACAGATGGCGGTGTAGATATTTCCATGTTCATACAGATAGCGGTTTAGATATTTCCATGTTTATCCAGATGACTGTGTAGGTATATCCATGTTCATACAGATGGCAGTGAAGATATTTCCATGTTCATACAGATAGCGGTGTAGATATTTCCATGTTCATACAGATAGCGGTGTAGATATTTCCATGTTCATACAGACAGCGGTGATGATATTTCCATGTTCATCCAGATGGCTGTGTAGATATATCCATGTTCATACAGATGGCGGTGAAGGTTTTTCCATGTTCATACAGATGGCGGTGTAGATATTTCCATGTTCATAGAGATAGCGGTGTAGATATTTCCATATTCATACAGATAGCGGTGCTGGTATTTCCATGTTTATACAGGTAGTGGTGTAGATATTTCCATGTTTATACAGATAGCGGTGTAGATATTTCCATGTTTATAAAGATAGCGGTGTAGCTATTTCCATGTTTATACAGATATCGGTGTAGATATCTCCATCTTAATACAGATGCGGTATAGATATTTATATGTTCATACAGATGGCGGTGCAGATATTTCCATGTTCATACAGATAGCGGTGTAGATATTTCCACGTTTATAGAGATAGCGGTGTAGTTATTTCCATGTGTAAAGAGATAACTTTGTAGATATTTCCATGTATATGCAGATAGCTGTGTAGATATTTCCATTATCATGCAGATAGCGGAGTAGATATTTCGATGTTCAAACAGATAGCGGTGTAGATATTTCCATGTTCATACAGATAGCGGTGTAGATATTTCCATGTTTATACAGATAGCGGTGAAGATGTATGCATGTTTACACAGATAGCGGTGCAGATATTTCCATGTTCATACAGATAGCAGTGTAGATATTTCCATGTTCATCCAGATGGCTGTGTAGATATATCCATGTTCATAATAATGGCGGTGAAGATATTTCCATGTTCATACAGATAGCGGTGTAGATATTTCCATGTTCATACAGATAGTTGTGTAGATATTTCCATGTTCATACAGACAGTGGTGTAGCTATTTCCATGTTTATACAGATAGCAGTGCTGATATTTCCGTGTTTATACACGTAGCCGTGTAGATATTTCCATATTTATACAGATAGCGGTGTAGATATTTCCATGTTTGTACAGATAGCGGTGTAGATATTTCCAATTTTATACAGATAGCGGTGTAGATATCTCCATCTTAATACAGATGGCGTTGTAGATATTTGTATGTTCATACAGATGGCGGTGCAGATATTTCCATGTTCATACAGATGGCGGTATAGATATTTCCATGTTTATAGAGATAGCGGTGTAGTTATTTCCATGTGTAAAGAGAAAGCTTTGTAGATATTTCCATGTATATGCAGATAGCTGTGTAGATATTTCCATTTTCATGCAGATAGCGGTGTAGATATTTCCATGTTCAAACAGATAGCGGTGTAGATATTTCCATGTTCATACAGATAGCAGTGTAGATATATCCATGTTTGTACAGATAGCGGTGAAGATGTATGCATGTTTACACAGATAGCGGCGTAGATATTTCCATGTTCATACAGATAGCGGTGTAGATATTTCCATGTTCATCCAGATGGCTGTGTAGTTATATCCATGTTCATACAGATGGCGGTGAAGATATTTCCATGTTCATACAGATGGCGGTGTAGATATTTCCATGTTCATACAGATAGCGGTGTAGATATTTCCATGTTCATACAGATAGCGGTGTAGATATTTCTATGTTCATCCAGATGGCTTTAGCTCTTTCCATGTTCATACAGATAGTAGTGTAGATATTTCCATGTTCATACAGATAGCGGTGTAGATATTTTCATGTTCATACAGATTACGGTGCTGATATTTCCATGATTATACAGGTAGCGGTGTAGATATTTCCATGTTTATGCAGATAGCGGTGTAGATATTTCCATGTTTATACAGATAGTTTTGAAGATATTTCCATGTTTATACAGATAGCGGTGTAGATATCTCCATCTTAATACAGATGGCGGTGTAGATATTTATATGTTCATACAGATGGCGGTGCAGATATTTCCATGTTCATACAGATGGCGGTGTAGATATTTCCATGTTTATAGAGAAAGCGGTGTAGTTATTTCCATGTGTAAAGAGATAGCTGTATAGATATTTCCATGTATATGCAGATAGCTTTGTAGATATTTCCATTTTCATGCAGATAGCGGTGTAGGTATTTCCATGTTCAAACAGATAGCGGTGTAGATATTTCCATGTTCATACAGATAGCAGTGTAGATATTTCCATGTTTATACAGATAGTGGTGAAGATGTATGCATGTTTACACAGATTGCGGTGTAGATATTTCCATGTTCATACAGATAGCTGTGTAGATAATTCCAAGTTCATCCAGATGGCTGTGTAGATATATCCGTGTTCATACAGATGGCGGTGAAGATATTTCCATGTTCATACAGATAGCGGTGTAGATATTTCCATGTTCATACAGATAGCGGTGTAGATATTTCCATGTACATACAGACAAAGGGGCTTATAATTCCATGTTCATCCAGATGGCTGTGTAGATATATCTATGTTCATACAGATGGTGGTGAAGATATTTCCATGTTCATACAGATATCGGTGTAGATATTTCCATGTTCATACAGATAGCGGTGTAGATATTTCCATGTTCATACAGATAGCGGTGTAGATATTTCCATGTTCATACAGACAGCGGTGCTGATATTTCCATGTTCATCCAGATGGCTGTGTAGATATATCCATGTTCATACAGATGGCGGTGAAGATATTTCCATGTTCATACAGATAGCGGTGTAGATATTTCCATGTTCATAGAGATAGCGGTGTAGATATTTCCATATTCATACAGATAGCGGTGCTGATATTTCCATGTTTATATAGGTAGTGGTGTAGATATTTCCATGTTTATAAAGATAGCGGTGAAGATGTATGCATGTTTAAACAGATAGCGGTGTAGATATTTCCATGTTCATACAGATAGCGGTGTAGATATTTCCATGTTCATCCAGAAGGCTGTGTAGATATATCCATGTTCATACAGATGGCGATGAAGACATTTCCATGTTCATACAGACAGCAGTGTAGATATTTCCATGTTCACACAGATAGTGGTGAAGATATTTCCATGATCATACAGATAGCGGTGTAGCTATTTCCATGTTCATACATACAGCGGTGCAGATATTTCCATGTTCATCCAGATTGCTGTGTAGATATTTCCATGTTCATACAGATAGCGGTGCTGATATTTCCATGTTTATACAGGTAGCGGTGTAGATAATTCCATGTTTATACAGATAGCGGTGTAGATACTTCCATGTTTATACAGATAGCGGTGAAGATGTATGCATGTTTACACAGATAGCAGTATAGATATTTCCATGTTCATACAGATATCGGTGTAGATATTTCCATGTTCATCCATATTGCTGTGTAGATATTTCCATGTTCATACAGATAGCGGTGCTGATATTTCCATGTTTATACAGGTAGCGGTGTAGATAATTCCATGTTTATACAGATAGCGGTGTAGATGCTTCCATGTTTATACAGATAGCGGTGAAGATGTATGCATGTTTACACAGATAGCGGTGTAGATATTTCCATGTTCATACAGATAGCGGTGTAGATATTTCCATGTTTATCCAGATGTCTGTGTAGATGTATCGATGTTCATACAGATGTCGGTGAAGATATTTCCATGTTCATACAGATATCGGTGTAGATATTTCCATATTCATACAGATAGCGGTGCTGATATTTCCATGTTTATACAGGTAGCGGTGTAGATATTTTCATGTTTATACAGATAGCGGTGTAGATATTTCCATGTTTATACAGATAGCAGTGTAGATATTTCCATGTTTATACAGATAGCGGTGTAGATATCTCCTTCTTAATACAGATGGCGGTGTATATTTTTATATGTTCATTCAGATGGCGGTGCAGATATTTCCATGTTCATACAGATGGCAGTGTAGATATATCCATGTTTATAGAGATAGCGGTGTAGTTATTTCCATGTGTAAAGAAATAGCTTTGTAGATATTTCCATGTACATGCAGATAGCTGTGTAGATATTTCCATTTTCATGCAGATAGCGGTGTAGATATTTCCATGTTCAAACAGATAGCGGTGTAGATATTTCCATGTTCATATAGATAGCGGTGTAGATATTTCTATGTTTATACAGATAGCGGTGAAGATGTATGCATGTTTACACAGATAGCAGTGTAGATATTTCCATGTTCATACAGATAGCGGTGTATATATTTCCATGTTCATCCAGATGGCTGTGTAGATATATCCATGTTCATACAGATGGCGGTGAAGATATTTCCTTGTTCATACAGATAGCAGTGTAGATATTTCCATGTTCATACAGATAGCGGTGTAGATATTTCCATGTTCATACAGATAGCGGTGTAGATATTTCTATGTTCATCCAGATGGCTGTGTAGCTATTTCCATGTTCATACAGATAGTGGTGTAGATATTTCCATGTTCATACAGATAGCGGTGTAGGTATTTTCATGTTCATACAGATTGCGGTGCTGATATTTCCATGAATATACAGGTAGCGGTGTAGATATTTCCATGTTTATACAGATAGCGGTGTAGATATTTCCATGTTTATACAGATAGCGGTGAAGATATTTCCATGTTTATACAGAGAGCGGTGTAGATATCTCCATCTTAATACAGATGGCGGTGTAGATATTTATATGTTCATACAGATGGCGGTGCAGATATTTCCATGTTCATACAGATGGCGGTGTAGATATTTCCATGTTCATATAGATAGCGGTGTAGATATTTCTATGTTTATACAGATAGCGGTGAAGATGTATGCATGTTTACACAGATAGCGGTGTAGATATTTCCATGTTCAAACAGATAGCGGTGTAGATATTTCCATGTTCATACAGATGGCAGTGAAGATATTTCCATGTTCCTACAGATAGCGGTGTAGATATTTCCATGTTCATCCAGATGGCTGTGTAGATATATCCTTGTTCATACAGATGGCGCTGATGACATTTCCATGTTCATACAGATAGCAGTGTAGATATTTCCATGTTCATACAGATAGCGGGGTCGATATTTCCATGATCATACAGATAGCGGTGTAGCTATTTCCATGTTCATACATATAGCGGTGTAGATATTTCCAAGTTCATCCAGATGGCTGTCTAGATATATCCATGTTGATATAGATGGCGGTGAAGATATTTCCATGTTCATACAGATAGCGGTGTAGATATTTCCATGTTCATACAGATACTGGTGTAGATATTTCCATGTTCATCCAGATGGCTGTGTAGATATTTCCATGTTCATACAGATAGCGTTGCTGATATTTCCATGTTTATACAGGTAGTATTGTAGATATTTCCATGTTTATACAGATAGCTGTGTACATATTTCCATGTTTATACAGATAGCGGTGAAGATGTATGCATGTTTACACAGATAACGGTGTTGATATTTCCATGTTCATACAGATAGCGGTGTAGATATTTCCATGTTCATCCAGATGGCTGTGTAGATATATCCTTGTCCATACAGATGGCGGTGAAGATGTTTCCATGTTCATACAGATAGCGGTGTAGATATTTCCATGTTCATACAGATAGCGGTGTTGATATTTCCATGTTCATACAAACAGCGGTGCTGGTATTTCCATGTTCATCCAGAAGGCAGTGTAGGTATATCCATGTTCATACAGATGTCGGTGATGATATTTCCATGTTCATACAGATATCGGGGCAGATATTTCCATGATCATACAGATAGCCGTGTAGATATTTCCATGTTCATACAGATAGCGTTGCTGATATTTCCATGTTTATACAGGCAGCGGTGTAGATATTTCCATGTTTATACAGATAGCGGTGTAGATATTTCCATGTTTATACAGACACCGTTGTAGATATTTCCATGTTTATACAGATTGCGGTGTAGATATCTTCATCTTAATACAGATGGCGGTGTAGATATTTATATGTTCATACAGATGGCGGTGCAGATATTTCCATGTTCATACAGATGGCGGTGTAAATATTTCCATGTTTATAGAGATAGTGGTGTAGTTATTTCCATGTGTAAAGAAATAGCTTTTTAGATATTTCCATGTATATGCAGATAGCTGTGTAGATATTTCCATTTTCATGCAGATAGCGGTGTAGATATTTCCATGTTCAAACAGATAGCGGTGTAGATATTTCCATGTTCATACGGATAGCGGTGTAGATATTTCCATGTTTATACAGATAGCGGTGAAGATGTATGCATGTTTACACAGATAGCGGTGCATATATTTCCATGTTCATACAGATAGCGGTGTAGATATTTCCATGTTCATCCAGATGGCTGTGTAGATATATCCATGTTCATACAGATGGCGGTGAAGATATTTCCATGTTCATACAGATAGCGTTGTAGGTATTTCCATGTTCATACAGATAGTGGTGTAGATATTTCCGTGTTCATACAGATAGCGGTGTAGCTATTTCCATGTTCAATGAGACAGCGGTGCTGATATTTCCATGTTTATACAGGTAGCGGTGTAGATATTTCCATATTTATACAGATAGCGGTGTAGATATTTCCATGTTTATACAGATAGCGGTGTAGATATTTCCAAGTTTATACAGATAGCGGTGTAGATATCTCCATCTTAATACAGATGGCGGTGTAGATATTTGTATGTTAATACAGATGGCGGTGCAGATATTTCCATGTTCATACAGATGGCGGTGTAGATATTTCCATGTTCATACAGATAGCGGTGTAGTTATTTCCATGTGTAAAGGGATAGCTGTGTAGATATTTCTATATATATGCAGATAGCTGTGTAGTTATTTCCATTTTCATGCAGATAGCTCTGTAGATATTTCCATGTTCAAAAAGATAGCTGTGTAGATATTTCCATCTTCATACAGATAGCGGTGTAGATATTTCCATGTTTATACAGATAGCGGTGAAGATGTATGCATGTTTACACAGATAGCGAAGTAGACATTTCCATGTTCATCCAGATGGCTGTGTAGATATTTCCATGTTCATACAGATAGCGGTGTAGATATTTACATGTTCATACAGATAGCGGTGTAGATATTTCTATGTTCATCCAGATGGCTGTGTAGCTATTTCCATGTTCATACAGATAGTGGTGTAGATATTTCCATGTTCATACAGGTAGCGGTGTAGATATTTCCATGTATATACAGATAGCGGTGTAGATATTTCCATGTTTATACAGATAGCGGTGTAGATATTTCCATGTTTATACAGATAGCGGTGTAGATATCTCCATCTTAATACTGATGGCGGTGTAGATATTTATATGTTCATACAGATGGCAGTGCAGATATTTCCATGTTCATACAGATAGCGGTGTAGTTATTTCCTTGTGTTAAGAGATAGCTGTGTAGATATTTCCATATATATGCAGATAAGTGTGAAGTTATTTCCATGTTCATGCAGATAGCGGTTTAGATATTTCCATGTTCAGATAGCGGTGTAGATATTTCCATGTTCATACAGATAGCAGTGTAGATATTTCCATGTTTATACAGATAGTGGTGAAGATGCTATGCATGTTTACGCAGATGTCAGTGTAGATATTTCCATGTTCATACAGATAGTGGTGTAGATATTTCCATGTTCATCCAGATGGCTGTATAGATATATCAATGTTCATACAGATGGCGGTGAAGATATTTCCATGTTCATACAGATAGCGGTGCTGATATTTCCCTGTTTATACAGGTAGCCGTGTAGATATTTCCATGTTTATACAGATAGTGGTGTAGATAATTCCATGTTTGTACAGATTGCGGTGTAGATATTTCCATGTTTATACAGATAGCGGTGCAGATATCTCCATCTTAATTCAAATGGCGGTGCAGATATTTATATGTTCATACAGATGACGGTGCAGATATTTCCATGTTCATACAAATGGCGGTGTAGATATTTCCATGTTTATAGAGATAGCGGTGTAGTTATTTCCATGTGGAAAGAGATAGCTTTGTAGATATTTCCATGTATATGCCGATAGTTGTGTAGGTTTTTCCATTTTCATGCATATAGCGGTGTAGATATTTCCATGTTCAAACAGATAGCAGTGTAGATATTTCCATGTTCATACAGATAGCGGTGTAGATATTTCCATGTTCATACAGAGAGCGGTGTAGATACTTCCATGTTCATACAGATAGCGGTCAAGATATTTCCATGTTCATACAGATAGCAGTGTAGCCATTTCCATGTTCATACAGATAGCGGTGTAGGTATTTCCATGTTCATCCAGATGGCTGTGTAGATATTTCCATGTTCATACAGATAGTGGTGCTGATATTTCCATGTTTATACAGGTAGCGGTGTAGATATTTCCATGTTTATACAGATTGCGGTGTAGATATTTCCATGTTTATACAGATGGCGCTGTAGATATTTCCAAGTTTATACAGATAGCGGTGTAGATATCTCCATCTTAATATAGATGGCGGTGTAGATATTTATATGTTCATACACATGGCGGTGCAGATATTTCCATGTTCATACAGATGGCGGTGTAGATATTTGGATGTTTATAGAGATAGCGCTGTAGTTATTTCCACGTGTAAAGAGATAGCTTTGTAGGTATTTCCATGGATATGCAGATCGCTGTGTAGATATTTCCATTTTCGTGCAGATAGCGGTGTAGATATTTCCATGTTCAAACAGATAGCGGTGTAGATATTTCCATGTTCAAACAGATAGCGGTGTAGATATTTCCATGTTTATACAGATAGCGGTGAAGATGTATGCATGTTTACACAGATAGCGGTGTAGATATTTCCATGTTCAAACAGATAGCGGTGTATATATTTCCATGTTCATCCAGATGGCTGTGTAGATATATCCATGTTCATACAGATGGCAGTGAAGATATTTCCTATGTTCATACAGATAGCGGTGTAGTTATTTCCATGTGTAAAGAGATAGCTGTGTAGATATTTCCATGTATACGCAGATAGCTGTGTAGATATTTCCATTTTCATGCAGATAGCGGTTTAGATATTTCCATGTTCAAACAGATAGCAGTGTAGATATTTGCATGTTCATAGAGATAGCGGTGTAGATATTTCCATGTTCATACAGATAGAGGGGCTGATATTTCCATGTTCATACAGACAGCCGTGCTGATATTTCCATGTTTATACAGATAGCGGTGTAGATATTTCCATGTATATACAGATAGCAGTGTAGATATTTCCATGTTTATACAGATAGCGGTGTAGATATTTCCATGTTTATACAGATAGCGGTGTAGATATCTACATCTTAATACTGATGGCGGTGCAGATATTTCCATGTTCATACAGATGGCGGTGTAGATATATCCATGTTCATTCAGATAGCGGTGTAGTTATTTCCATGGGTAAAGAGATAGCTGTGTAGATATTTCCATGTATATGCAGATAGCTGTGTAGATATTTCCATTTTCATGCTGATAGCGTTTTAGATATTTCAATGTTCAAACAGATAGCGGTGTAGATATTTCCACTTTCATTCAGATAGCAGTGTAGATATTTCCATGTTTATACAGATAGCGGTGAAGATGTATGCATGTTTACACAGATAGCGGTGTAGATATTTCCATGTTCATGCATAGAGCCGTGTAGATATTTCCATGTTCATCCAGATGGCTGTGTAGATATAATCATGTTCATACAGATAGCGGTGTAGATATTTCCATGTTCATACAGATAGTGGTGTAGATATTTCCATGTTCAAACAGATAGCGGTGTAGCTATTTCCATGTTCATACATATAGCAGTGTACATATTTCTATGTTCATAGAGATAGCGCTGTAGATTTTTCCATGTTCATACAGATAGCGGTGCTGATATTTCCATGTTTATACAGGTAGCGGTGTAGATATTTCCATGTTTATACAGATAGCGGTGTAGGTATTTCCACGTTTATACAGATAGCGGTGTAGATATTTCCAACTTTATACAGATAGCGTTGTCGCTATCTCCATCTTAATACAGATGGCGGTGTAGATATTTATATGTTCACACAGATGGCGGTGCAGATATTTCCATGTTCATACAGATGGCGGTGTAGATATTTCCATGTTTATAGAGATAGCGGTGTAGTTATTTCCATGTGTAAAGAGATAGCTTTGTAGATATTTCCATGTATATGCAGATAGCTGTATAGATATTTCCATTTTCATGCAGATAGCGGTGTAGATATTTCCATGTTCAAACAGATAGCGGTGTAGATATTTCCATGTTCATACAGATAGCGGTGTAGATATTTCCATGTTCATACAGATTACGTTGCTGATATTTCCATGTTTATACAGGTAGCGCTGTAGATATTTCCATGTTTATACAGATAGCGGTGTAGATATTTCCATGTTTATACAGATAGCGGTGAAGATGTATGCATGTTTACACAGATAGCGGTGTAGATATTTCCATGTTCATACAGATAGCGGTGTAGGTATTTCCATGTTCATCCAGATGACTGTGTAGGTATATCCATGTTCATACTGATGGCAGTGAAGATATTTCCATGTTCATACAGATAGCGGTGTGGATATTTCCATATTCATACAGATAGCGGTGTAGATATTTCCATGTTCATACAGACTGCGGTGCTGATATTTCCATGTTCATCCAGATGGCTGTGTAGATATATCCATGTTCATAGAGATGGCGGTGAAGATATTTCCATGTTCATACAGATAGCGGTGTAGATATTTCCATGTTCATAGAGATAGCGGAGTAGATATATCCATGGTCATACAGATAGCGGTGCTGATATTTCCATGTTTATACTGGTAGCGGTGTAGATATTTCCATATTTATACAAATAGCAGTGTAGATATTTCCATGTTTATACAGATAGCGGTGTAGATATTTCCAAGTTTATACAGATAGCGGTGAAGATATCTCCATCTTAATATAGATGGCGGTGTAGATATTTGTATGTTAATACAGATGGCGGTGCAGATATTTCCATGTTTATACAGATGGCAGTATAGAAATTTCCATGTTTATAGAGATAGCGGTGTATTTATTTCCATGTGTAAAGAGAAAGCTTTGTAGATATTTCCATATATATGCAGATAGCTGTGTAGATATTTCCATTTTTATGCAGATAGCGGTGTAGATATTTCCATGTTCAAACAGATAGCGGTGTAGGTATTTCCATGTTCATACAGATAGCAGTGTAGATATTTCCATGTTTATACAGATAGCGGTGAAGATGTATACATGTTTACACAGATAGCGGTGTAGATATTTCCATGTTCATACAGATAGCGGTGTAGATATTTCCATGTTCATCCAGATGGCTGTGTAGATATATCAATGTTCATACAGATGGCGGTGAAGATATTTCCATATTCATAAAGATGGCGGTGTAGATATTTCCATGTTCATACAGATAGCGGTGTAGATATTTCCATGTTCATCCAGATGACTGTGTAGGAATATCCATGTTCATACAGATGGCAGTGAAGATATTTCCATGTTCAAACAGATAGCTGTGTAGATATTTCCATGTTCGTACAGATAGCGGTGTAGATATTTCCATGTTCATACAGACAGCGGTGCTGATATTTCCATGTTCATCCAGATGGCTGTGTAGATATATCCATGTTCATACAGATGGCGGTGAAGATATTTCCATGTTCATACAGATAGCGTTGTAGATATTTCCATGTTCATAGAGATAGCGCTGTAGATATTTCCATGTTCATACATATAGCGGTGCTGATATTTCCATGTTTATACAGGTAGTGGTGTAGATATTTCCATGTTTATACTGATAGCGGTGTAGATATTTCCATGTTTATACAGATAGCGGTGTAGATATTTCCATTTTTATACAGATAGCGGTGTAGATATTTCCATGTTTATACAGATAGCGGTGTAGATATCTCCATCTTAATACAGATGGCGGTGTAGTTATTTATATGTTCATACAGATGGCGGTGCAGATATTTCCATGTTCATACAGATGACGGTGTAGATATTTCCCTGTTTATAGAGATAGCGTTGTAGTTATTTCCATGTTTAAAGAGATAGCTTTGTAGATATTTCCATGTATATGCAGATAGCTCTGAAGATATTTCCATTATCATGCAGATAGCGTTGTAGATATTTCCATGTTTATACAGATAGCGGTGTAGTTATTTCCATGTTCATGCATAGAGCGGTGTAGATATTTCCATGTTCTTCCAGATGTCGGTGTAGATATATCCATGTTCATACAGATAGCGGGGTAGATATTTCCATGTTCGTACAGATAGTGGTGTAGATATTTCCATGTTCATACAGATAGCGGTGTAGCTATTTCCATGTTCATACAGATAGCGGTGTATATATTTCCATGTTCATAGAGATAGCGGTGTAGATATTTCCATGTTCATACAGATAGCGGTCCTGATATTTCCATGTTTATACAGGTAGCGGTGTAGATATTTCCATGTTTATACAGATAGCGGTGTAGGTATTTCCATGTTTATACAGATAGCGGTGTAGATATTTCCAACTTTATACAGATAGCGGTGTAGATATCTCCATCTTAATACAGATGGCGGTGCAGATATTTATATGTTCATACAGATGTCGGTGCAGATATTTCCATGTTCATATAGATGGCGGTGTAGATATTTCCATGTTTATAGAGATAGCGGTGTAGTTATTTCCGTGTGTAAAGAGAAAGCTTTGTAGATATTTCCATGTATATGCAGATAGCTGGGTAGATATTTCCATTTTCGTGCAGATATCGGTGTAGATATTTCCATGTTCAAACAGATAGCGGTGTAGATATTTCCATGTTTATACAGATAGCGGTGAAGATGTTTGCATGTTTACACAGGTATCGGTGTACATATTTCCATGTTTATGCAGGTAGCGTTGAAGATATTTCCATGTTCATACAGATAGCGGTGTAGGTATCTCCTTCTTAATAAAAATGGCCGTGTAGATATTTGTATGTTCATACTGATGGCGGTGCAGATATGTCCATGTTCATACAGATAGTGGTGTAGTTATTTCCATGTGTAAAGGGATAGCTGTGTAGATATTTCCATGCATATGCAGACAGCTGCGTAGATATTTCCATTTTCATGCAGACAGCGGTGTAGATATTTCCATGTTCAAACAGATAGCGGTGTAGATATTTCCATGTTCACACAGATAACGGTGTAGATATTTCCATGTTTATACAGATAGCAGTGTAGATATTTCCATGTTTATACAGATAGCAGTGAAGATGTATGCATGTTTACACAGATAGCGGTGTAGATATTTCCATGTTCATACAGATAGCGGTGTAGATATTTCCATGTTCATCCAGATGTCTGTGTAGATATATCCATGTTCATGCAGATGGCGGTGAAGATATTTCCATGTTCATACAGATGGCGGTGTAGGTATTTCCATGTTCATACAGATAGCGGTGTAGATATTTCCATGTTCATCCAGATGACTGTGTAGGTATATCCATGTTCACACAGATGGCAGAGAAGATATTTCCATGTTCATACAGATAGCGGTGTAGATATTTCCATGTTCATACAGATAGCGGTATAGATATTTCCATGTTCATACAGACAGCGGTGCTGATATTTCCATGTTCATCCAGATGGCTGTGTAGATATATCCATGTTGATACAGATGGCGGTGAAGATATTTCCATGTTCATTCAGATAGCGGTGTAGATATTTCCATGTTCATAGAGATAGCGGTGTAGATATTTCCATGTTCATACAGATAGCAGTGCTGATATTTCAATGTTTATACAGGAAGCGGTGTAGATATTTCCATGTTTATACAGATAGCGGTGTAGATATTTCCATGTTTATACAGATAGCGGTGTAGATATTTCCATGTTTATACAGATATCGGTGTAGATATCTCCATCTTAATACAGATGGCGGTGTAGATATTTCCATGTTCATACAGATAGCGTTGTAGATATTTCCATGTTCATACAGATAGCGGTGTAGATATCTCCTTCTTAATACAAATGGCGGTGTAGATATTTGTATGTTCATACTGATGGCGGTGCAGATATTTCCATGTTCATACAGATAGCGGTGTAGTTATTTCCATGTGTAAAGGGATAGCTGTGTAGATGTTTCCATGCATATGCAGACAGCTGCGTAGATATTTCCATTTTCATGCAGACAGCGGTGTAGATATTTCCATGTTCAAACAGATAGCGGTGTAGATATTTCCATGTTCACACAGATAACGGTGTAGATATTTCCATGTTCATACAGATAGCAGTGTAGATATTTCCATGTTTATACAGATAGCGGTGAAGATCTATGCATGTTTACACAGATAGCGGTGTAGATATTTGCATGTTCACACAGATAGCGGTGTAGATATTTCCATGTTCATCCAGATGGCTGTGTAGATATATCCATGTTCATACAGATGGCGGTGAAGATATTTCCATGTTCATACAGATGGCGGTGTAGGTATTTCCAAGTTCATACAGATAGCGGTGTAGATATCTACATCTTAATACTGATGGCAGTGTAGATATTTATATGTTCATACAGATGGCGGTGCAGATATTTCCATGTTCATACAGATGGCGGTGTAGATATATCCATGTTCATACAGATAGCGGTGTAGTTATTTCCATGTGTAAAGAGATAGCTGTGTAGATATTTCCATGTATATGCAGATAGCTGTGTGGATATTTCCATTTTCATGCTGATAGCGGTTTAGATATTTCCATCTTCAAACAGATAGCGGTGTAGATATTTCCATGTTCATACAGATAGCGGTGTATATATTTCCATGTTCATCCAGATGGCTGTGTAGATATATCCATGTTCATACAGATGGCGGTGAAGATATTTCCTATGTTCATACAGATAGCGGTGTAGTTATTTCCATGTGTAAAGAGATAGCTGTGTAGATATTTCCATGTATACGCAGATAGCTGTGTAGATATTTCCATTTTCATGCAGATAGCGGTTTAGATATTTCCATGTTCAAACAGATAGCAGTGTAGATACTTGCATGTTCATAGAGATAGCGGTGTAGATATTTCCATGTTCATACAGATAGAGGGGCTGATATTTCCATGTTCATACAGACAGCGGTGCTGATATTTCCATGTTTATACAGATAGCGGTGTAGATATTTCCATGTTTATACAGATAGCAGTGTAGATATTTCCATGTTTATACAGATAGCGGTGTAGATATCTGCATCTTAATACTGATGGCGGTGCAGATATTTCCATGTTCATACAGATGGCAGTGTAGATATATCCATGTTCATACAGATAGCGGTGTAGTTATTTCCATGTGTAAAGAGATAGCTGTGTAGATATTTCCATGTATATGCAGATAGCTGTGTAGATATTTCCATTTTCATGCTGATAGCGGTTTAGATATTTCCATGTTCAAACAGATAGCGCTGTAGATATTTCCACTTTCATTCAGATAGCAGTGTAGATATTTCCATGTTTATACAGATAGCGGTGAAGATGTATGCATGTTTACACAGATAGCGGTGTAGATATTTCCAAGTTCATGCATAGAGCGGTGTAGATATTTCCATGTTCATCCAGATGGCTGTGTAGATATATCCATGTTCAAACAGATAGCGGTGTAGATATTTCCATGTTCATACAGATAGTGGTGTAGATATTTCCATGTTCAAACAGATAGCGGTGTAGCTATTTCCATGTTCATACATATAGCGGTGTACATATTTCTATGTTCATAGAGATAGCGCTGTAGATTTTTCCATGTTCATACATATAGCGGTGCTGATATTTCCATGTTTATACAGGTAGTGGTGTAGATATTTCCATGTTTATACTGATAGCGGTGTAGATATTTCCATGTTTATACAGATAGCGGTGTAGATATTTCCATTTTTATACAGATAGCGGTGTAGATATTTCCATGTTTATACAGATAGCGGTGTAGATATCTCCATCTTAATACAGATGGCGGTGTAGTTATTTATATGTTCATACAGATGGCGGTGCAGATATTTCCATGTTCATACAGATGACGGTGTAGATATTTCCCTGTTTATAGAGATAGCGTTGTAGTTATTTCCATGTTTAAAGAGATAGCTTTGTAGATATTTCCATGTATATGCAGATAGCTCTGAAGATATTTCCATTATCATGCAGATAGCGTTGTAGATATTTCCATGTTTATACAGATAGCGGTGTAGTTATTTCCATGTTCATGCATAGAGCGGTGTAGATATTTCCATGTTCTTCCAGATGTCGGTGTAGATATATCCATGTTCATACAGATAGCGGGGTAGATATTTCCATGTTCGTACAGATAGTGGTGTAGATATTTCCATGTTCATACAGATAGCGGTGTAGCTATTTCCATGTTCATACAGATAGCGGTGTATATATTTCCATGTTCATAGAGATAGCGGTGTAGATATTTCCATGTTCATACAGATAGCGGTCCTGATATTTCCATGTTTATACAGGTAGCGGTGTAGATATTTCCATGTTTATACAGATAGCGGTGTAGGTATTTCCATGTTTATACAGATAGCGGTGTAGATATTTCCAACTTTATACAGATAGCGGTGTAGATATCTCCATCTTAATACAGATGGCGGTGCAGATATTTATATGTTCATACAGATGTCGGTGCAGATATTTCCATGTTCATATAGATGGCGGTGTAGATATTTCCATGTTTATAGAGATAGCGGTGTAGTTATTTCCGTGTGTAAAGAGAAAGCTTTGTAGATATTTCCATGTATATGCAGATAGCTGGGTAGATATTTCCATTTTCGTGCAGATATCGGTGTAGATATTTCCATGTTCAAACAGATAGCGGTGTAGATATTTCCATGTTTATACAGATAGCGGTGAAGATGTATGCATGTTTACACAGGTATCGGTGTACATATTTCCATGTTTATGCAGGTAGCGTTGAAGATATTTCCATGTTCATACAGATAGCGGTGTAGGTATCTCCTTCTTAATAAAAATGGCCGTGTAGATATTTGTATGTTCATACTGATGGCGGTGCAGATATGTCCATGTTCATACAGATAGCGGTGTAGTTATTTCCATGTGTAAAGGGATAGCTGTGTAGATATTTCCATGCATATGCAGACAGCTGCGTAGATATTTCCATTTTCATGCAGACAGCGGTGTAGATATTTCCATGTTCAAACAGATAGCGGTGTAGATATTTCCATGTTCACACAGATAACGGTGTAGATATTTCCATGTTCATACAGATAGCAGTGTAGATATTTCCATGTTTATACAGATAGCGGTGCAGATATTTCCATGTTCATACAGATGGCGGTGTAGATATTTCCATGTTTATAGAGATAGCGGTGTAGTTATTTCCATGTGTAAAGAGATAGCTTTGTAGATATTTCCATGTATATGCAGATAGCTGTGTAGATATTTCCATTTTCATGCAGATAGCGGTGTAGGTATTTCCATGTTCAAACAGATAGCGGTGTAGATATTTCCATGTTCATACAGATAGCGGTGTAGATATTTCCATGTTCATACAGATTACGTTGCTGATATTTCCATGTTTGTACAGGTAGCGCTGTAGATATTTCCATGTTTATACAGATAGCGGTGTAGATATTTCCATGTTTATACAGATAGCGGTGAAGATGTATGCATGTTTACACAGATAGCGGTGTAGATATTTCCATGTTCATACAGATAGCGGTGTAGGTATTTCCATGTTCATCCAGATGACTGTGTAGTTATATCCATGTTCATACTGATGGCAGTGAAGATATTTCCAGGTTCATACAGATAGCGGTGTAGATATTTCCATGTTCATACAGATAGCGGTGTAGATATTTCCATGTTCATACAGACTGCGGTGCTGATATTTCCATGTTCATCCAGATGGCTGTGTAGATATATCCATGTTCATACAGATGGCGGTGAAGATATTTCCATGTTCATACAGATAGCGGTGTAGATATTTCCATGTTCATAGAGATAGCGGTGTAGATATTTCCATGTTCATACAGATAGCGGTGCTGATATTTCCATGTTTATACAGGTAGTGGTGTAGATATTTCCATGTTTATACAGATAGCGGTGTAGATATTTCGATGTTCATCCAGATGGCTGTGTAGATATATCCATGTTCATACAGATGGCGGTGAAGATATTTCCATGTTCATACAGATGGCGGTGTAGGTATTTCCATGTTCATACAGATAGCGGTGTAGATATTTCCATGTTCATCCAGATGACTGTGTAGGTATATCCATGTTCATACAGATGGCAGTGAAGATATTTCCATGTTCGTACAGATAGCGGTGTAGATATTTCCATGTTCATACAGATAGCGGTATAGATATTTCCATGTTCATACAGACAGCAGTGCAGATATTTCCATGTTCATACAGACAGCGGTTAGTGATTTCCATGTGTAAAGGGATAGCTGTGTAGATATTTCCATGCATATGCAGACAGCTGCGTAGATATTTCCATTTTCATGCAGACAGCGGTGTAGGTATTTCCATATTCAAACTTATAGCGGTGTAGATATTTCCATGTTCACACAGATAACGGTGTAGATATTTCCATGTTCATACAGATAGCAGTGTAGATATTTCCATGTTTATACAGATAGCGGTGAAGATGTATGCATGTTTACACAGATAGCGGTGTAGATATTTCCATGTTCACACAGATAGCGGTGTAGATATTTCCATGTTCATCCAGATGGCTGTGTAGATATATCCATGTTCATACTGATGGCGGTGAAGATATTTCCATGTTCATACAGATGGCGGTGTAGGTATGTCCATGTTGATACAGATAGCGGTGTAGATATTTCCATGTTCATCCAGATGACTGTGTAGGTATATCCATGTTCATACAGATGGCAGTGAAGATATTTCCATGTTCATACGGATAGCGGTGTAGATATTTCCATGTTCATACAGATAGCGGTATAGATATTTCCATGTTCATACAGACAGCGGTGCTGATATTTCCATGTTCATCCAGATGGCTGTGTAGATATTTCCATGTTCATACAGATGGCGGTGAAGATATTTCCATGTTCATACAGATAGCGGTGTATATATTTCCATGTTCATAGAGATAGCGGTGTAGATATTTCCATGTTCATTCAGATAGCGGTGCTGATATTTCCATGTTTATACAGGTAGCGGTGTAGATATTTCCATGTTTATACAGATAGCGGTGTAGATATTTCCATGTTTATACAGATAGCGGTGTAGATATTTCCATGTTTATACAGATAGCGGTGTAGATATCTCCATCTTAATACAGATGGCGGTGTAGATATTTATATGTTCATACAGATGGCGGTGCAGATATTTCCATGTTCATACAGATGATGGTGTAGATATTTCCCTGTTTATAGAGATAGCGGTGTAGATAT
This sequence comes from Gorilla gorilla gorilla, assembly GCF_029281585.2. Classification (NCBI taxonomy): domain Eukaryota; kingdom Metazoa; phylum Chordata; class Mammalia; order Primates; family Hominidae; genus Gorilla; species Gorilla gorilla. The sequence goes on along the minus strand of NC_073233.2, from coordinate 4,866,774 downwards.
TTCCATGTGTAAAGAGATAGCTTTGTAGATATTTCCATGTATATGCAGATAGCTCTGTAGATATTTCCATTATCATGCAGATAGCGGTGTAGATATTTCCATGTTTACACAGATAGCGGTGTAGATATTTCCATGTTCATGCATAGAGCGGTGTAGATATTTCCATGTTCATAAAGATGGCTGTGTAGATATATCCATATTCATACAGATAGCGGTGTAGATATTTCCATGTTCATACAGATAGTGGTGTAGATATTTCCATGTTCATACAGATAGCGGTGTAGCTATTTCCATGTTCATACAGATAGCGGTGTAGATATTTCCATGTTCATAGAGATAGCGGTGTAGATATTTCCATGTTCATACAGATAGCGGTCCTGATATTTCCGTGTTTATGCAGGTAGCGGTGTAGATATTTCCATGTTTATACAGATAGCGGTGTAGGTATTTCCATGTTTATACAGATAGCGGTGTAGATATTTCCAACTTTATACAGATAGCGGTGTAGATATCTCCATCTTAATACAGATGGCGGTGTAGATATTTATATGTTCATACAGATGTCGGTGCAGATATTTCCATGTTCATATAGATGGCGGTGTAGATATTTCCATGTTTATAGAGATAGCGGTGTAGTTATTTCCATGTGTAAAGAGACAGCTTTGTAGATATTTCCATGTATATGCAGATAGCTGTGAAGATATTTCCATTTTCATGTAGATAGCTGTGAAGATATTTCCATGTTCATACAGATAGCGGTGCCGATATTTCCATGTTTATACAGGTAGTGGTGTAGATATTTCCATGTTTATACAGATAGCGGTGTAGATATTTCCATGTTTATACAGATAGCAGTGTAGATATTTCCATGTTTATACAGATATCGGTGTAGATATCTCCATCTTAATACAGATGGCGGTGTAGATATTTATATGTTCATACAGATGGCGGTGCAGATATTTCCATGTTTATACAGATAGCGGTGAAGATGTTTGCATGTTTACACAGATAGCGGTGTAGATATTTCCATGTTTATACAGATAGCGGTGTAGATATTTCCAAGTTTATACAGATAGCGGTGAAGATATTTCCATCTTAATACAGATGGCGGTGTAGATATTTGTATGTTAATACAGATGGCGGTGCAGATATTTCCATGTTCATACAGATGGCAGTATTGAAATTTCCATGTTTATAGAGATAGCGGTGTAGTTATTTCCATGTGTAAAGAGAAAGCTTTGTAGATATTTTCATGTATATGCAGATAGCTGTGTAGATATTTCCATTTTTATGCAGATAGCGGTGTAGATATTTCCATGTTCAAACAGATAGCGGTGTAGATATTTCCATGTTCGTACAGATAGTAGTGTAGATATTTCCATGTTTATACAGATAGCGGTGAAGATGTATACATGTTTACACAGATAGCGGTGTAGATATTTCCATGTTCATACAGATAGCGGTGTAGATATTTCCACGTTCATCCAGATGACTGTTTAGATATATCCATGTTCATACAGATGGCAGTGAAGATATTTCCATGTTCATACAGATGGCGGTGTAGATATTTCCATGTTCATACAAATAGCGGTGTAGATATTTCCATGTTCATCCAGATGACTGTGTAGGAATATCCATGTTCATACAGATGGCAGTGTAGATATTTCCATGTTTATACAGATATCGGTGTAGATATCTCCATCTTAATACAGATGGCGGTGTAGATATTTATATGTTCATACAGATGGCGGTGCAGATATTTCCATGTTCATACAGATGACGGTGTAGATATTTCCCTGTTTATAGAGATAGCGGTGTAGTTATTTCCATGTGTAAAGAGATAGCTTTGTAGATATTTTCATGTATATGCAGATAGCTCTGTAGATATTTCCATTATCATGCAGATAGCGGTGTAGATATTTCCATGTTTACAAAGATAGTTTTGTAGATATTTCCATGTTCATGTATAGAGCGGTGTAGATATTTCCATGTTCATCCAGATGGCTGTGTAGATATATCCATGTTCATACAGATAGCGGTGTAGATATTTCCATGTTCGTACAGATAGTGGTGTAGATATTTCCATGTTCATACAGATAGCGGTGTAGCTATTTCCATGTTCATACAGATAGCGTTGTAGATATTTCCATGTTCATAGAGATAGCGGTGTAGATATTTCCATGTTCATACAGATAGCGGTCCTGATATTTCCATGTTTATACAGGTAGCGGTGTAGATATTTCCATGTTTATACAGATAGCGGTGTAGGTATTTCCATGTTTATACAGATAGCGGTGTAGATATTTCCATGTTTATACAGATAGCGGTGTAGTTATTTCCATGTTTATACAGATAGCGGTTTAGATATTTCCAACTTTATACAGATAGCGGTGTAGATATCTCCATCTTAATACAGATGGCGGTGTAGATATTTATATGTTCATACACATGTCGGTGTAGATATTTCCATGTTCATATAGGTGGTGGTGTAGATATTTCCATGTTTATAGAGATAGCGGTGTAGTTATTTCCATGTGTAAAGAGATAGCTTTGTAGATATTTCCATGTATATGCAGATAGCTGTGAAGATATTTCCATTTTCATGCAGATAGCGGTGTAGATATTTCCATGTTCAAACAGATAGCGGTGTAGATATTTCCATGTTTATACAGATAGCGGTGAAGATGTATGCATGTTTACACAGATATCGGTGTAGATATTTCCATGTTTATACAGATAGCGTTGCAGATATTTCCATGTTCATACAGATAGCGGTGTAGGTATCTCCTTGTTAATACAAATGGCGGTGTAGATATTTGTATGTTCATACTGATGGCGGTGCAGATATGTCCATGTTCATACAGATAGCGGTGTAGTTATTTCCATGTGTAAAGGGATAGCTGTGTAGATATTTCCATGCATATGCAGACAGCTGCGTAGATATTTCCATTTTCATGCAGACCGCGGTGTAGATATTTCCATGTTCATTGAGATAGCGGTGTAGATATTTCCATGTTCATTGAGATAGCGGTGTAGATATTTCCATGTTCATACAGATAGCAGTGCTGATATTTCCATGTTTATACAGGTTGCGGTGTAGATATTTCCATGTTTATACAGATAGCGGTGGAGATATTTCCATGTTTATACAGATAGCGGTGTAGATATTTCCATGTTTATACAGATATCGGTGTAGATATCTCCATCTTAATACAGATGGCGGTGTAGATATTTCCATGTTCATACAGATAGTGTTGTAGATATTTCCATGTTCATACAGGTAGCGGTGTAGATATCTCCTTCTTAATACAAATGGCGGTGTAGATATTTGTATGTTCATACTGATGGCGGTGCAGATATTTCCATGTTCATACAGATAGCGGTGTAGTTATTTCCATGTGTAAAGGGATAGCTGTGTAGATATTTCAATGCATATGCAGACAGCTGCGTAGATATTTCCATTTTCATGCAGACAGCGGTGTAGATATTTCCAAGTTCAAACAGATATCTTTGTAGATATTTCCATGTTCACACAGATAACGGTGTAGATATTTCCATGTTCATACTGATAGCAGTGTAGATATTTCCATGTTTATACAGATAGCGCTGAAGATGTATGCATGTTTACACAGATAGCGGTGTAGATATTTCCATGTTCACACAGATAGCGGTGTAGATACTTCCATTTTCATCCAGATGGCTGTGTAGATATATCCATGTTCATACAGATGGCGGTGAAGATATTTCCATGTTCATACAGATGGCGGTGTAGGTATTTCCATGTTCATGCAGATAGTGGTGTAGATATTTCCATATTCATCCAGGTGACTGTGTAGGTATATCCATGTTCATCCAGTTGACTGTGTAGGTATATCCATGTTCATACAGATGGCAGTGAAGATATTTCCATGTTCATACAGATAGCGGTGTAGATATTTCCATGTTCATACAGATAGCGGTATAGATATTTCCATGTTCATACAGACAGCGGTGCTGATATTTCCATGTTCATCCAGATGGCTGTGTAGATATATCCATGTTCATACAGATGGCGGTGAAGATATTTCCATGTTCATACAGATAGCGGTGTATATATTTCCATGTTCATAGAGATAGCGGTGTAGATATTTCCATGTTCATACAGATAGCGGTGCTGATATTTCCATGTTTATACAGGTAGCGGTGTAGATATTTCCATGTTTATACAGATAGCGGTGTAGATATTTCCATATTTATACAGATAGCGGTGTAGATATTTCCATGTTTATACAGATAGCAGTGTAGATATCTCCATCTTAATACAGATGGTGGTGTAGATATTTATATGTTCATACAGATGGCGGTGCAGATATTTCCATGTTCATACAGATGACGGTGTAGATATTTCCCTGTTTATAGAGATAGCGGTGTAGTTATTTCCATGTGTAAAGAGATAGCTTTGTAGATATTTCCATGTATATGCAGATAGCTCTGTAGATATTTCCATTATCATGCAGATAGCGGTGTAGATATTTCCATGTTTACACAGATAGCGGTGTAGATATTTCCATGTTCATGCATAGAGCGGTGTAAGTATTTCCATGTTCATCCAGATGGCTGTGTAGATATATCCATGTTCATACAGATAGCGGTGTAGATATTTCCATGTTCATACAGATAGTGGTGTAGATATTTCCATGTTCATACAGATAGCAGTGTAGCTATTTCCATGTTCATACAGATAGCGGTATAGATATTTCCATGTTCATACAGACAGCGGTGCTGATATTTCCATGTTCATCCAGATGGCTGTGTAGATATATCCATGTTCATACAGATGGCGGTGAAGGTATTTCCATGTTCATACAGATAGCGGTGTCGATATTTCCATGTTCATAGAGATAGCGGTGTAGATAGTTCCATGTTCATACAGATAGCGGTGCTGATATTTCCATGTTTATACAGGTAGCGGTGTAGATATTTCCATGTTTATACAGATAGCGGTGTAGATATTTCCATGTTTATACCGATATTGGTGTAGATATCTCCATCTTAATACAGATGGCGGTGTAGATATTTCCATGTTCATACAGATAGCGTTGTAGATATTTCCATGTTCATACAGATAGCGGTGTTGATATCTCCTTCTTAATACAAATGGCGGTGTAGATATTTGTATGTTCATACTGAAGGCGGTGCAGATATTTCCATGTTCATACAGATAGCGGTGTAGTTATTTCCATGTGTAAAGGGATAGCTGTGTAGATATTTCCATGCATATGCAGACATCTGTGTAGATATTTCCATTTTCATGCAGACAGCGGTGTAGATATTTCCATGTTCAAACAGATAGCGGTGTAGATATTTCCATGTTCACACAGATAACGGTGTAGATATTTCCATGTTCATACAGATAGCAGTGTAGATATTTCCATGTTTATACAGATAGCGTTGAAGATGTATGCATGTTTACACAGATAGCGGTGTAGATATTTCCATGTTCAAACAGATAGCGGTGTAGATATTTCCATGTTCATCCAGATGGCTGTGTAGATATATCCATGTTCATACAGATGGCGGTGAAGATATTTCCATGTTCATACAGATGGCGGTGTAGGTATTTCCATGTTCATACAGATAGCGGTGTAGATATTTCCATGTTCATAGAGATAGCGGTGTAAGTATTTCCATGTTCATACAGATAGCGGTGCTGATATTTCCATGTTTATACAGGTAGTGGTGTAGATATTTCCATGTTTATACAGATAGCGGTGTAGATATTTCCATGTTTATACAGATAGAGGTGAAGATATTTCCATGTTCATACAGACAGCGGTGCTGATATTTCCATGTTCATCCAGATGGCTGTGTAGATATATCCATGTTCATACAGATGGCGGTGAAGGTATTTCCATGTTCATACAGATAGCGGTGTCGATATTTCCATGTTCATAGAGATAGCGGTGTAGATAGTTCCATGTTCATACAGATAGCGGTGCTGATATTTCCATGTTTATACAGGTAGCGGTGTAGATATGTCCATGTTTATACAGATAGCGGTGTAGATATTTCCATGTTTATACCGATATTGGTGTATATATCTCCATCTTAATACAGATGGCGGTGTAGATATTTCCATGTTCATACAGATAGCGTTGTCGATATTTCCATGTTCATACAGATAGCGGTGTTGATATCTCCTTCTTAATACAAATGGCGGTGTAGATATTTGTATGTTCATACTGAAGGCGGTGCAGATATTTCCATGTTCATACAGATAGCGGTGTAGTTATTTCCATGTGTAAAGGGATAGCTGTGTAGATATTTCCATGCATATGCAGACATCTGTGTAGATATTTCCATTTTCATGCAGACAGCGGTGTAGATATTTCCATGTTCAAACAGATAGCGGTGTAGATATTTCCATGTTCACACAGATAACGGTGTAGATATTTCCATGTTCATACAGATAGCAGTGTAGATATTTCCATGTTTATACAGATAGCGTTGAAGATGTATGCATGTTTACACAGATAGCGGTGTAGATATTTCCATGTTCAAACAGATAGCGGTGTAGATATTTCCATGTTCATCCAGATGGCTGTGTAGATATATCCATGTTCATACAGATGGCGGTGAAGATATTTCCATGTTCATACAGATGGCGGTGTAGGTATTTCCATGTTCATACAGATAGCGGTGTAGATATTTCCATGTTCATAGAGATAGCGGTGTAAGTATTTCCATGTTCATACAGATAGCGGTGCTGATATTTCCATGTTTATACAGGTAGTGGTGTAGATATTTCCATGTTTATACAGATAGCGGTGTAGATATTTCCATGTTTATACAGATAGAGGTGAAGATATTTCCATGTTTATACAGATATCGGTGTAGATATCTCCATCTTAATACAGATGGCGGTGTAGATATTTATATGTTCATACAGATGGCGGTGCAAATATTTCCATGTTTATACAGATAGCGGTGAAGATGTATGCATGTTTACACAGATAGCGGTGCAGATATTTCCATGTTCAAACAGATAGCGGTGTAGCTATTTCCATGTTCATACATATAGCGGTGTACATATTTCTATGTTCATAGAGATAGCGCTGTAGATTTTTCCATGTTCATACAGATAGCGGTGCTGATATTTCCATGTTTATACAGGTAGCGGTGTAGATATTTCCATGTTTATACAGATAGCGGTGTAGGTATTTCCATGTTTATACAGATAGCGGTGTAGATATTTCCAACTTTATACAGATAGCGTTGTAGATATCTCCATCTTAATACAGATAGCGGTGTAGATATTTATATGTTCATACAGATGGCGGTGCAGATATTTCCATGTTCATACAGATGGCGGTGTAGATATTTCCATGTTTATAGAGATAGCGGTGTAGTTATTTCCATGTGTAAAGAGATAGCTTTGTAGATATTTCCATGTATATGCAGATAGCTGTGTAGATATTTCCATTTTCATGCAGATAGCGGTGTAGGTATTTCCATGTTCAAACAGATAGCGGTGTAGATATTTCCATGTTCATACAGATAGCGGTGTAGATATTTCCATGTTCATACAGATTACGTTGCTGATATTTCCATGTTTGTACAGGTAGCGCTGTAGATATTTCCATGTTTATACAGATAGCGGTGTAGATATTTCCATGTTTATACAGATAGCAGTGAAGATGTATGCATGTTTACACAGATAGCGGTGTAGATATTTCCATGTTCATACAGATAGCGGTGTAGGTATTTCCATGTTCATCCAGATGACTGTGTAGGTATATCCATGTTCATACTGATGGCAGTGAAGATATTTCCAGGTTCATACAGATAGCGGTGTAGATATTTCCATGTTCATACAGATAGCGGTGTAGATATTTCCATGTTCATACAGACTGCGGTGCTGATATTTCCATGTTCATCCAGATGGCTGTGTAGATATATCCATGTTCATACAGATGGCGGTGAAGATATTTCCATGTTCATACAGATAGCGGTGTAGATATTTCCATGTTCATAGAGATAGCGGTGTAGATATTTCCATGTTCATACAGATAGCGGTGCTGATATTTCCATGTTTATACAGGTAGTGGTGTAGATATTTCCATGTTTATACAGATAGCGGTGTAGATATTTCGATGTTCATCCAGATGGCTGTGTAGATATATCCATGTTCATACAGATGGCGGTGAAGATATTTCCATGTTCATACAGATGGCGGTGTAGGTATTTCCATGTTCATACAGATAGCGGTGTAGATATTTCCATGTTCATCCAGATGACTGTGTAGGTATATCCATGTTCATACAGATGGCAGTGAAGATATTTCCATGTTCGTACAGATAGCGGTGTAGATATTTCCATGTTCATACAGATAGCGGTATAGATATTTCCATGTTCATACAGACAGCAGTGCAGATATTTCCATGTTCATACAGACAGCGGTTAGTGATTTCCATGTGTAAAGGGATAGCTGTGTAGATATTTCCATGCATATGCAGACAGCTGCGTAGATATTTCCATTTTCATGCAGACAGCGGTGTAGGTATTTCCATATTCAAACTTATAGCGGTGTAGATATTTCCATGTTCACACAGATAACGGTGTAGATATTTCCATGTTCATACAGATAGCAGTGTAGATATTTCCATGTTTATACAGATAGCGGTGAAGATGTATGCATGTTTACACAGATAGCGGTGTAGATATTTCCATGTTCACACAGATAGCGGTGTAGATATTTCCATGTTCATCCAGATGGCTGTGTAGATATATCCATGTTCATACTGATGGCGGTGAAGATATTTCCATGTTCATACAGATGGCGGTGTAGGTATGTCCATGTTCATACAGATAGCGGTGTAGATATTTCCATGTTCATCCAGATGACTGTGTAGGTATATCCATGTTCATACAGATGGCAGTGAAGATATTTCCATGTTCATACGGATAGCGGTGTAGATATTTCCATGTTCATACAGATAGCGGTATAGATATTTCCATGTTCATACAGACAGCGGTGCTGATATTTCCATGTTCATCCAGATGGCTGTGTAGATATTTCCATGTTCATACAGATGGCGGTGAAGATATTTCCATGTTCATACAGATAGCGGTGTATATATTTCCATGTTCATAGAGATAGCGGTGTAGATATTTCCATGTTCATTCAGATAGCGGTGCTGATATTTCCATGTTTATACAGGTAGCGGTGTAGATATTTCCATGTTTATACAGATAGCGGTGTAGATATTTCCATGTTTATACAGATAGCGGTGTAGATATTTCCATGTTTATACAGATAGCGGTGTAGATATCTCCATCTTAATACAGATGGCGGTGTAGATATTTATATGTTCATACAGATGGCGGTGCAGATATTTCCATGTTCATACAGATGATGGTGTAGATATTTCCCTGTTTATAGAGATAGCGGTGTAGATATTTCCATGTGTAAAGAGATAGCTTTGTAGATATTTCCATGTATATGCAGATAGCTCTGTAGATATTTCCATTATCATGCAGATAGCGGTGTAGATATTTCCATGTTTACACAGATAGCGGTGTAGATATTTCCATGTTCATGCATAGAGCGGTGTAGATATTTCCATGTTCATAAAGATGGCTGTGTAGATATATCCATATTCATACAGATAGCGGTGTAGATATTTCCATGTTCATACAGATAGTGGTGTAGATATTTCCATGTTCATACAGATAGCGGTGTAGCTATTTCCATGTTCATACAGATAGCGGTGTAGATATTTCCATGTTCATAGAGATAGCGGTGTAGATATTTCCATGTTCATACAGATAGCGGTCCTGATATTTCCGTGTTTATGCAGGTAGCGGTGTAGATATTTCCATGTTTATACAGATAGCGGTGTAGGTATTTCCATGTTTATACAGATAGCGGTGTAGATATTTCCAACTTTATACAGATAGCGGTGTAGATATCTCCATCTTAATACAGATGGCGGTGTAGATATTTATATGTTCATACAGATGTCGGTGCAGATATTTCCATGTTCATATAGATGGCGGTGTAGATATTTCCATGTTTATAGAGATAGCGGTGTAGTTATTTCCATGTGTAAAGAGACAGCTTTGTAGATATTTCCATGTATATGCAGATAGCTGTGAAGGTATTTCCATTTTCATGTAGATAGCTGTGAAGATATTTCCATGTTCATACAGATAGCGGTGTAGATATTTCCATGTTCGTACAGATAGCAGTGTAGATATTTCCATGTTTATACAGGTAGTGGTGTAGATATTTCCATGTTTATACAGATAGCGGTGTAGATATTTCCATGTTTATACAGATAGCAGTGTAGATATTTCCATGTTTATACAGATATCGGTGTAGATATCTCCATCTTAATACAGATGGCGGTGTAGATATTTATATGTTCATACAGATGGCGGTGCAGATATTTCCATGTTTATACAGATAGCGGTGAAGATGTTTGCATGTTTACACAGATAGCGGTGTAGATATTTCCATGTTTATACAGATAGCGGTGTAGATATTTCCAAGTTTATACAGATAGCGGTGAAGATATCTCCATCTTAATACAGATGGCGGTGTAGATATTTGTATGTTAATACAGATGGCGGTGCAGATATTTCCATGTTCATACAGATGGCAGTATTGAAATTTCCATGTTTATAGAGATAGCGGTGTAGTTATTTCCATGTGTAAAGAGAAAGCTTTGTAGATATTTCCATGTATATGCAGATAGCTGTGTAGATATTTCCATTTTTATGCAGATAGCGGTGTAGATATTTCCATGTTCAAACAGATAGCGGTGTAGATATTTCCATGTTCGTACAGATAGCAGTGTAGATATTTCCATGTTTATACAGATAGCGGTGAAGATGTATACATGTTTACACAGATAGCGGTGTAGATATTTCCATGTTCATACAGATAGCGGTGTAGATATTTCCACGTTCATCCAGATGACTGTTTAGATATATCCATGTTCATACAGATGGCAGTGAAGATATTTCCATGTTCATACAGATGGCGGTGTAGATATTTCCATGTACATACAAATAGCGGTGTAGATATTTCCATGTTCATCCAGATGACTGTGTAGGAATATCCATGTTCATACAGATGGCAGTGTAGATATTTCCATGTTTATACAGATATCGGTGTAGATATCTCCATCTTAATACAGATGGCGGTGTAGATATTTATATGTTCATACAGATGGCGGTGCAGATATTTCCATGTTCATACAGATGACGGTGTAGATATTTCCCTGTTTATAGAGATAGCGGTGTAGTTATTTCCATGTGTAAAGAGATAGCTTTGTAGATATTTTCATGTATATGCAGATAGCTCTGTAGATATTTCCATTATCATGCAGATAGCGGTGTAGATATTTCCATGTTTACAAAGATAGTTTTGTAGATATTTCCATGTTCATGTATAGAGCGGTGTAGATATTTCCATGTTCATCCAGATGGCTGTGTAGATATATCCATGTTCATACAGATAGCGGTGTAGATATTTCCATGTTCGTACAGATAGTGGTGTAAATATTTCCATGTTCATACAGATAGCGGTGTAGCTATTTCCATGTTCATACAGATAGCGTTGTAGATATTTCCATGTTCATAGAGATAGCGGTGTAGATATTTCCATGTTCATACAGATAGCGGTCCTGATATTTCCATGTTTATACTGGTAGCGGTGTAGATATTTCCATGTTTATACAGATAGCGGTGTAGGTATTTCCATGTTTATACAGATAGCGGTGTAGATATTTCCATGTTTATACAGATAGCGGTGTAGTTATTTCCATGTTTATACAGATAGCGGTTTAGATATTTCCAACTTTATACAGATAGCGGTGTAGATATCTCCATCTTAATACAGATGGCGGTGTAGATATTTATATGTTCATACACATGTCGGTGTAGATATTTCCATGTTCATATAGGTGGTGGTGTAGATATTTCCATGTTTATAGAGATAGCGGTGTAGTTATTTCCATGTGTAAAGAGATAGCTTTGTAGATATTTCCATGTATATGCAGATAGCTGTGAAGATATTTCCATTTTCATGCAGATAGCGGTGTAGATATTTCCATGTTCAAACAGATAGCGGTGTAGATATTTCCATGTTTATACAGATAGCGGTGAAGATGTATGCATGTTTACACAGATATCGGTGTAGATATTTCCATGTTTATACAGATAGCGTTGCAGATATTTCCATGTTCATACAGATAGCGGTGTAGGTATCTCCTTCTTAATACAAATGGCGGTGTAGATATTTGTATGTTCATACTGATGGCGGTGCAGATATGTCCATGTTCATACAGATAGCGGTGTAGTTATTTCCATGTGTAAAGGGATAGCTGTGTAGATATTTCCATGCATATGCAGACAGCTGCGTAGATATTTCCATTTTCATGCAGACCGCGGTGTAGATATTTCCATGTTCATTGAGATAGCGGTGTAGATATTTCCATGTTCATTGAGATAGCGGTGTAGATATTTCCATGTTCATACAGATAGCAGTTCTGATATTTCCATGTTTATACAGGTAGCGGTGTAGATATTTCCATGTTAATACAGATAGCGGTGGAGATATTTCCATGTTTATACAGATAGCGGTGTAGATATTTCCATGTTTATACAGATAGCGGTGTAGATATCTCCATCTTAATACAGATGGCGGTGTAGTTATTTATATGTTCATACAGATGGCGGTGCAGATATTTCCATGTTCATACAGATGACGGTGTAGATATTTCCATGTTTATAGAGATAGCGGTGTAGTTATTTCCATGTGTAAAGAGATAGCTTTGTAGATATTTCCATGTATATGCAGATAGCTCTGTAGATATTTCCATTATCATGCAGATAGCGGTGTAGATATTTCCATGTTTATACAGATAGCGGTGTAGTTATTTCCATGTTCATGCATAGAGCGGTGTAGATATTTCCATGTTCTTCCAGATGTCGGTGTAGATATATCCATGTTCATACAGATAGCGGTGTAGATATTTCCATGTTCGTACAGATAGTGGTGTAGATATTTCCATGTTCATACAGATAGCGGTGTAGCTATTTCCATGTTCATACAGACAGCGGTGTAGATATTTCCATGTTCATAGAGATAGCGGTGTAGATATCTCCATCTGAATACAGATGGCGGTGCAGATATTTATATGTTCATTCAGATGTCGGTGCAGATATTTCCATGTTCATATAGATGGCGGTGTAGATATTTCCATGTTTATAGAAATAGCGGTGAAGTTATTTCCGTGTGTAAAGAGAAAGCTTTATTGATATTTCCATGTATATGCAGATAGCTGTGTAGATATTTCCATTTTCATGCAGATAGCGGTGTAGATATTTCCATGTTCAAACAGATAGCGGTGTAGATATTTCCATGTTTATACAGATAGTGGTGAAGATGTATGCATGTTTACACAGGTATCGGTGTACGTATTTCCATGTTTATGCAGGTAGCGGTGAAGATATTTCCATGTTCATACAGATAGCGGTGTAGGTATCTCCTTCTTAATAAAAATGGCGGTGTAGATATTTGTATGTTCATACTGATGGCGGTGCAGATATGTCCATGTTCATACAGATAGCGGTGTAGTTATTTCCATGTGTAGAGGGATAGCTGTGTAGATATTTCCATGCATATGCAGACAGCTGCGTAGATATTTCCATTTTCATGCAGACAGCGGTGTAGATATTTCCATGTTCAAACAGATAGCGGTGTAGATATTTCCATGTTCACACAGATAACGGTGTAGATATTTCCATGTTCATACAGATAGCAGTGTAGATATTTCCATGTTTATACAGATAGCGGTGAAGATGTATGCATGCTTACACAGATAGCGGTTGAGATATTTCCATGTTCATACAGATAGCGGTGTAGATATTTCCATGTTCATCCAGATGTCTGTGTAGATATATCCATGTTCATGCAGATGGCGGTGAAGATATTTCCATGTTCATACAGATGGCGGTGTAGGTATTTCCATGTTCATACAGATAGCGCTGTAGATATTTCCATGTTCATCCAGATGACTGTGTAGGTATATCCATGTTCATACAGATGGCAGAGAAGATATTTCCATGTTCATACAGATAGCGGTGTAGATATTTCCATGTTCATACAGATAGCGGTATAGATATTTCCATGTTCATACAGACAGCGGTGCTGATATTTCCATGTTCATCCAGATGGCTGTGTAGATATATCCATGTTGATACAGATGGCGGTGAAGATATTTCCATGTTCGTTCAGATAGCGGTGTAGATATTTCCATGTTCATAGAGATAGCTTTGTAGATATTTCCATGTTCATACAGATAGCAGTGCTGATATTTCAATGTTTATACAGGTAGCGGTGTAGATATTTCCATGTTTATACAGATAGCGGTGTAGATATTTCCATGTTTATACAGATAGCGGTGTAGATATTTCCATGTTTATACAGATATCGGTGTAGATATCTCCATCTTAATACAGATGGCGGTGTAGATATTTCCATGTTCATACAGATAGCGTTGTAGATATTTTCATGTTCATACAGATAGCGGTGTAGATATCTCCTTCTTAATACAAATGGCGGTGTAGTTATTTGTATGTTCATACTGATGGCGGTGCAGATATTTCCATGTTCATACAGATAGCGGTGTAGATATTTCCATGTTCATACAGATAGCAGTGTAGATATTTCCATGTTTATACAGATAGCGGTGAAGATGTATGCATGTTTACACAGATAGCGGTGTAGATATTTGTATGTTCACACAGATAGCGGTGTAGATATTTCCATGTTCATCCAGATGGCTGTGTAGATATATCCATGTTCATACAGATGGCGGTGAAGATATTTCCATGTTCATACAGATGGCGGTCTAGATATCTACATCTTAATACTGATGGCGGTGTAGATATTTATATGTTCATACAGATGGCGGTGCAGATATTTCCATGTTCATACAGATGGCGGTGTAGATATATCCATGTTCATACAGATAGCGGTGTAGTTATTTCCATGTGTAAAGAGATAGCTGTGTAGATATTTCCATGTATATGCAGATAGCTGTGTGGATATTTCCATTTTCATGCTGATAGCGGTTTAGATATTTCCATGTTCAAACAGATAGCGGTGTAGATA
This sequence comes from Gorilla gorilla gorilla, assembly GCF_029281585.2. NCBI lineage: Eukaryota > Metazoa > Chordata > Mammalia > Primates > Hominidae > Gorilla > Gorilla gorilla. The sequence continues at coordinate 4,851,608 of NC_073233.2, read as the reverse complement.
TTTCCATGTTCATACAGATAGCGGTGTATATATTTCCATGTTCATCCAGATGGCTGTGTAGATATATCCATGTTCATACAGATGGCGGTGAAGATATTTCCTATGTTCATACAGATAGCGGTGTAGTTATTTCCATGTGTAAAGAGATAGCTGTGTAGATATTTCCATGTATACGCAGATGGCTTTGTAGATATTTCCATTTTCATGCAGATAGCGGTTTAGATATATCCATGTTCAAACAGATAGCAGTGTAGATACTTGCATGTTCATAGAGATAGCGGTGTAGATATATCCATCTTCATTCAGATAGAGGGGCTGATATTTCCATGTTCATACAGACAGCGGTGCTGATATTTCCATGTTTATACAGATAGCGGTGTAGATATTTCCATGTTTATACAGAGAGCAGTGTAGATATTTCCATGTTTATACAGATAGCGGTGTAGATATCTGCATCTTAATACTGATGGCGGTGCAGATATTTCCATGTTCATACAGATGGCGGTGTAGATATATCCATGTTCATACAGATAGCGGTGTAGTTATTTCCATGTGTAAAGAGATAGCTGTGTAGATATTTCCATGTATATTCAGATAGCTGTGTAGATATTTCCATTTTCATGCTGATAGCGGTTTAGATATTTCCATGTTCAAACAGATAGCGCTGTAGATATTTCCACTTTCTTTCAGATAGCAGTGTAGATATTTCCAAGTTTATACAGATAGCGGTGAAGATGTATGCATGTTCATACAGACAGCGGTGTAGATATTTCCATGTTCATACAGATAGTGGTGTAGATATTTCCATGTTCAAACAGATAGCGGTGTAGCTATTTCCATGTTCATACATATAGCGGCGTACATATTTCTATGTTCATAGAGATAGCGCTGTAGATTTTTCCATGTTCATACAGATAGCGGTGCTGATATTTCCATGTTTATACAGGTAGCGGTGTAGATATTTCCATGTTTATACAGATAGCGGTGTAGGTATTTCCATGTTTATAGAGATAGCGGTGTAGATATTTCCAACTTTATACAGATAGCGTTGTAGATATCTCCATCTTAATACAGATGGCGGTGTAGATATTTATATGTTCATACAGATGGCGGTGCAGATATTTCCATGTTCATACAGATGGCGGTGTAGATATTTCCATGTTTATAGAGATAGCGGTGTAGTTATTTCCATGTGTAAAGAGATTGCTTTGTAGATATTTCCATGTATATGCAGATAGCTGTGTAGATATTTCCATTTTCATGCAGAAAGCGGTGTAGATATTTCCATGTTCAAACAGATAGCGGTGTAGATATTTCCATGTTCATACAGATTACGTTGCTGATATTTCCATGTTTGTACAGGTAGCACTGTAGATATTTCCATGTTTATACAGATAGCGGTGTAGATATTTCCATGTTTATACAGATAGCGGTGAAGATGTATGCATGTTTACACAGATAGCGGTGTAGATATTTCCATGTTCATACAGATAGCGGTGTAGGTATTTCCATGTTCATCCAGATGACTGTGTAGGTATATCCATGTTCATACTGATGGCAGTGAAGATATTTCCAGGTTCATACAGATAGCGGTGTAGATATTTCCATGTTCATACAGATAGCGGTGTAGATATTTCCATGTTCATACAGACTGCGGTGCTGATATTTCCATGCTCATCCAGATGGCTGTGTAGATATATCCATGTTCATACAGATGGCGGTGAAGATATTTCCATGTTCATACAGATAGCGGTGTAGATATTTCCATGTTCATAGAGATAGCGGTGTAGATATTTCCATGTTCATACAGATAGCGGTGCTGATATTTCCATGTTTATACAGGTAGTGGTGTAGATATTTCCATGTTTATACAGATAGCGGTGTAGATATTTCCATGTTTATACAGATAGCGGTGTAGATATTTCCATGTTTATACAGATAGCGGTGTAGATATCTCCATCTTAATTCAGATGGCGGTGTAGATATTTATATGTTCATACAGATGGTGGTGCAGATATTTCCATGTTCATACAGCTGGCGGTGTAGATATTTCCATGTTTATAGAGATAGTGGTGTAGTTATTTCCATGTGTAAAGAGAAAGCTTTGTAGATATTTCCATGTATATGCAGATAGCTGTGTAGATATTTCCATTTTTATGCAGATAGCGGTGTAGATATTTCCATGTTCAAACAGATAGCGGTGTAGATATTTCCATTTTCATACAGATAGCAGTGTAGATATTTCCATGTTTATACAGATAGCGGTGAAGACGTATACATATTTACACAGATAGCGGTGTAGATATTTCCATGTTCATACAGATAGCGGTGTAGATATTTCCATGTTCATCCAGATGGCTGTGTAGATATATCCATGTTCATACAGATGGCGTTGAAGTTATTTCCATGTTCATACAGATGGCGGTGTAGATATTTCCATGTTCATACAGATAGCGGTGTAGATATTTCCATGTTCATCCAGATGACTGTGTAGGAATATCCATGTTCATACAGATGGCAGTGAAGATATTTCCATGTTCAAACAGATAGCGGTGTAGATATTTCCATGTTCATACAGATAGCGGTGTAGATATTTCCATGTTCATACAGACTGCGGTGCTGATATTTCCATGTTCATCCAGATGGCTGTGTAGATATTTCCATGTTCATAGAGATAGTGGTTTAGATATTTCCATGTTCATACAGATAGCGGTGCTGATATTTCCATGTTTATACAGGTAGTGGTGTAGATATTTCCATGTTTATACAGATAGTGGTGTAGATATTTCCATGTTTATACAGATAGCGGTGTAGATATTTCCATGTTAATACAGATAGCGGTGTAGATATTTCCATGTTTATACAGATAGCGGTGTAGATATCTCCATCTTAATACAGATGGCGGTGTAGATATTTATATGTTCATACAGATGGCGGTGCAGATATTTCCATGTTCATACAGATGACGGTGTAGATATTTCCCTGTTTATAGAGATAGCGGTGTAGTTATTTCCGTGTGTAAAGAGATAGCTTTGTAGATATTTCCATGTATATGCAGATAGCTCTGTAGATATTTCCATTATCATGCAGATAGCGGTGTAGATATTTCCATGTTTACACAGATAGCGGTGTAGTTATTTCCATGTTCATGCATAGAGCGGTGTAGATATTTCCATGTTCATCCAGATGGCTGTGTAGATATATCCATGTTCATACAGATAGCGGTGTAGATATTTCCATGTTCGTACAGATAGTGGTGTAGATATTTCCATGTTCATACAGATAGCGGTGTAGCTATTTCCGTGTTGATACAGATAGCGGTGTAGATATTTCCATGTTCATAGAGATAGCGATGTAGATATTTCCATGTTCATACAGATAGCGGTCCTGATATTTCCATGTTTATACAGGTAGCGGTGTAGATATTTCCATGTTTATACAGATAGCGGTGTAGGTATTTCCATGTTTATACAGATAGCGGTGTGGATATTTCCAACTTTATACATATAGCGGTGTAGATATCTCCATCTTAATACAGATGGCGGTGTAGATATTTATATGTTCATACATATGTCGGTGCAGATATTTCCATGTTCATATAGATGGCGGTGTAGATATTTCCATGTTTATAGAGATAGCGGTGTAGTTATTTCCATGTGTAAAGAAATAGCTTTGTAGATATTTCCATGTATATGCAGATAGCTATGAAGATATTTCCATTTTCATGCAGATAGCGGTGTAGATATTTCCATGTTCAAACAGATAGCGGTGTAGATATTTCCATGTTTATACAGATAGCGGTGAAGATGTATGCATGTTTACACAGATATCGGTGTAGATATTTCCATGTTTATACAGGTAGCGGTGTAGATATTTCCATGTTCATACAGATAGCGGTGAAGGTATCTCCTTGTTAATACAAATGGCGGTGTAGATATTTGTATGTTCATACTGATGGCGGTGCAGATATGTCCATGTTCATACAGATAGCGGTGTAGTTATTTCCATGTGTAAAGGGATAGCTGTGTAGATATTTCCATGCATATGCAGACAGCTGCGTAGATATTTCCATTTTCATGCAGACAGCGGTGTAGATATTTCCATGTTCAAACAGATAGCGGTGTAGATATTTCCATGTTCACACAGATAACGGTGTAGATATTTCCATGTTCATACAGATAGCAGTGTAGATATTTCCATGTTTATACAGATAGCGGTGAAGATGTATGCATGTTTACACAGATAGCGGTGTAGATATTTCCATGTTCATACAGATAGCGGTGTAGATATTTCGATGTTCATCCAGATGGCTGTGTAGATATATCCATGTTCATACAGATGGCGGTGAAGATATTTCCATGTTCAGACAGATGGCGGTGTAGGTATTTCCATGTTCATACAGATAGCGATGTAGATATTTCCATGTTCATCCAGATGACTGTGTAGGTATATCCATGTTCATACAGATGGCAGTGAAGATATTTCCATGTTCGTACAGATAGCGGTGTAGATATTTCCATGTTCATACAGATAGCGGTATAGATATTTCCATGTTCATACAGACAGCGGTGCTGATATTTCCATGTTCATCCAGATGGCTGTGTAGATATATCCATGTTGATACAGATGGCGGTGAAGATATTTCCATGTTCATTCAGATAGCGGTGTAGATATTTCCATGTTCATAGAGATAGTGGTGTAGATATTTCCATGTTAATACAGATAGCAGTGCTGATATTTCCATGTTTATACAGGTAGCGGTGTAGATATTTCCATGTTTATACCGATAGCAGTGTAGATATTTCCATGTTTATACAGATATCGGTGTAGATATCTCCATCTTAATACAGATGGCGGTGTAGATATTTCCATGTTCATACAGATAGCGGTATAGATATTTCCATGTTCATAGAGACAGCGGTGCTGATATTTCCATGTTCATCCAGATGGCTGTGTAGATATATCCATGTTCATACAGATGGCGGTGAAGATATTTCCATGTTCATACAGATAGCGGTGTATATATTTCCATGTTCATAGAGATAGCGGTGTAGATATTTCCATGTTAATACAGATAGCGGTGTAGATATTTCCATGTTTATACAGATAGCGGTGTAGATATCTCCATCTTAATACAGATGGCGGTGTAGATATTTATATGTTCATACAGATGGCGGTGCAGATATTTCCATGTTCATACAGATGACGGTGTAGATATTTCCCTGTTTATAGAGATAGCGGTGTAGTTATTTCCGTGTGTAAAGAGATAGCTTTGTAGATATTTCCATGTATATGCAGATAGCTCTGTAGATATTTCCATTATCATGCAGATAGCGGTGTAGATATTTCCATGTTTACACAGATAGCGGTGTAGTTATTTCCATGTTCATGCATAGAGCGGTGTAGATATTTCCATGTTCATCCAGATGGCTGTGTAGATATATCCATGTTCATACAGATAGCGGTGTAGATATTTCCATGTTCGTACAGATAGTGGTGTAGATATTTCCATGTTCATACAGATAGCGGTGTAGCTATTTCCGTGTTGATACAGATAGCGGTGTAGATATTTCCATGTTCATAGAGATAGCGATGTAGATATTTCCATGTTCATACAGATAGCGGTCCTGATATTTCCATGTTTATACAGGTAGCGGTGTAGATATTTCCATGTTTATACAGATAGCGGTGTAGGTATTTCCATGTTTATACAGATAGCGGTGTGGATATTTCCAACTTTATACAGATAGCGGTGTAGATATCTCCATCTTAATACAGATGGCGGTGTAGATATTTATATGTTCATACATATGTCGGTGCAGATATTTCCATGTTCATATAGATGGCGGTGTAGATATTTCCATGTTTATAGAGATAGCGGTGTAGTTATTTCCATGTGTAAAGAAATAGCTTTGTAGATATTTCCATGTATATGCAGATAGCTATGAAGATATTTCCATTTTCATGCAGATAGCGGTGTAGATATTTCCATGTTCAAACAGATAGCGGTGTAGATATTTCCATGTTTATACAGATAGCGGTGAAGATGTATGCATGTTTACACAGATATCGGTGTAGATATTTCCATGTTTATACAGGTAGCGGTGTAGATATTTCCATGTTCATACAGATAGCGGTGAAGGTATCTCCTTGTTAATACAAATGGCGGTGTAGATATTTGTATGTTCATACTGATGGCGGTGCAGATATGTCCATGTTCATACAGATAGCGGTGTAGTTATTTCCATGTGTAAAGGGATAGCTGTGTAGATATTTCCATGCATATGCAGACAGCTGCGTAGATATTTCCATTTTCATGCAGACAGCGGTGTAGATATTTCCATGTTCAAACAGATAGCGGTGTAGATATTTCCATGTTCACACAGATAACGGTGTAGATATTTCCATGTTCATACAGATAGCAGTGTAGATATTTCCATGTTTATACAGATAGCGGTGAAGATGTATGCATGTTTACACAGATAGCGGTGTAGATATTTCCATGTTCATACAGATAGCGGTGTAGATATTTCGATGTTCATCCAGATGGCTGTGTAGATATATCCATGTTCATACAGATGGCGGTGAAGATATTTCCATGTTCATACAGATGGCGGTGTAGGTATTTCCATGTTCATACAGATAGCGATGTAGATATTTCCATGTTCATCCAGATGACTCTGTAGGTATATCCATGTTCATACAGATGGCAGTGAAGATATTTCCATGTTCGTACAGATAGCGGTGTAGATATTTCCATGTTCATACAGATAGCGGTATAGATATTTCCATGTTCATACAGACAGCGGTGCTGATATTTCCATGTTCATCCAGATGGCTGTGTAGATATATCCATGTTGATACAGATGGCGGTGAAGATATTTCCATGTTCATTCAGATAGCGGTGTAGATATTTCCATGTTCATAGAGATAGTGGTGTAGATATTTCCATGTTAATACAGATAGCAGTGCTGATATTTCCATGTTTATACAGGTAGCGGTGTAGATATTTCCATGTTTATACCGATAGCAGTGTAGATATTTCCATGTTTATACAGATATCGGTGTAGATATCTCCATCTTAATACAGATGGCGGTGTAGATATTT